>NW_013549707.1:64085-65913 GCF_000499425.1 Eimeria acervulina
GAACAATAAAAGGATGAGGCGGTATACTCGCAAACACCTATAAACAATAAACAAATAAATTAATTAATTGATTAAATTAATTAAATTAATTAAATTAATTAAATTAAATAAATAAATAAAAGAATTGAAGGAATTACACACAGAGAAAAATCAGAAAGAATTATAACAACACAGACAAAAAGAAAAAACAAAGGATATAAATAAATAAATAAATAAATAAATAAATAAATAATTTAATTAATTAGTTAATAGATAAATAAACAAATAAACAAATAAACAAATAAAGAAGAGAGTTAATAATAGAAAGAGATAAAGAAGGCAAGCGAGTAATAAAGAATAAAAATAAAGAAAAAGAAAAGATGAAAACCAAAGAAAAGGAATAGAGTAAAAGAAGAAAGAAACAAAGGACAAAAAGACGAAGAGAAGTTTGATTAAAAAGAAAAAAACAAACAAACAAATAAACAAAGAAAAGAAAGAGAGACAAATTAACCTAATAAAGCAAACAAAGCCAGGAAAGGAAAAAAAAAGCAAAGAAAAACAAAACAATCAAACAACGAGGCAAGAAAGAGAAGAAGTGAAAGCAGAGACAGAGGCAGAGAGAGAGACAGACAGAGACAGAGACAGATGAAGTGAGGGCTATAAATAAAGACACAGAGACAGAGACAGAGACAGAGAGACAGAAAGAGAGAAACAGATAAAGCGAGAGAGACATGAATAAAGAGACAAAGAGAGATATGCAGCAGCAGCAGCAGCAGCTGCTGCAAAACACGCAATAAATACGGTGCAGCAGCAGCAGCAGCAATCAACCCAACGAAAAACGCGTAGCAGCAGCAGCAGCAGCAGCAGCAAAGGGCATTGTATATAGAGTTTGTGTTTGTTACTTTTGCTTCGTTAAGTGTCTCTTCTCTCTCTACAGCATCCATAGAGGACATATCAATTGACTTCAACACCAACCTGCAGATACACCGCAGCACTTGTATTATTTCCTTGCTTTCTATCTCTCTTGTTATGCTACTACTAACAATAGCCCTGTCTCTTCTTATCTGTCTCTCTTCTCTCTCTCTATAATATATATATATATATATATATATATATATATATATATATCTGTCTCTGTCTCTGTCTCTGTCTCTGTCTCTGTCTCTGTCTCTGTCTGTCTTTTTATATCTTCCTTCCTTCATCTTTGTCTGTCTCTTTCTTTTGACCCTTTCTCCATCTCTATCTGTCTCCCTTTCTTTCTCTGTCTCTCTCGCTGCTTCTGTTTTGCTGCTGCAGCAGCACAGGAGAAGAATAGCAAGAAAGAGGAACAGCAAATAAAAGCTGCAGCGAGCAGCAAATAAAGCAGCAGAAAGAGAGACCGGCAGCCCTTGCATGCAACCTTAGACATAAACAGGAAGCACGCTGCTGCTGCTGCTGCTCCTGCAGCTGCTATTGCTGCTGCACCTGCTGCTGCCGCTGCTGCGGCTGTTCCTCTTACTCCTGCCGTTTCTGCTGCAGCTGCTAGTGCTACTGCACCTGCTGCTGCCGCTGTTGCTGCTGCTCCTCTTTCTCCTGCTGCTGCACCTGCTACTGCTGCTGCTGCTGCTGCTGCTGCAGTTGAGGTGTACAGACAGCAAACTGAGGCGTACTTCGTTCCGTCTCCTCCTTTCTCCATCACTAAGAAAGCCTTCCCGAAGGAGCCGGAGCCCAGAAGAGTTACTTTTTTGTATATTGGCATTGTTTAGAGTTTGTCTTGTTCTTTTGCTATTTAAAATAACTCTTTTTGCTGCTGTCTCGTGCTGCTGTTTGTCTCTGCAGCAGCTGCTGCTGCTGCAGAGACAAACAGAAA
>NW_013549707.1:66013-83908 GCF_000499425.1 Eimeria acervulina
TATATATATATATATATATCTGTCTCTGTCTCTGTCTCTGTCTCTGTCTCTGTCTCTGTCTCTGTCTGTCTTTTTATATCTTCCTTCCTTCATCTTTGTCTGTCTCTTTCTTTTGACCCTTTCTCCATCTCTATCTGTCTCCCTTTCTTTCTCTGTCTCTCTCGCTGCTTCTGTTTTGCTGCTGCAGCAGCACAGGAGAAGAATAGCAAGAAAGAGGAACAGCAAATAAAAGCTGCAGCGAGCAGCAAATAAAGCAGCAGAAAGAGAGACCGGCAGCCCTTGCATGCAACCTTAGACATAAACAGGAAGCACGCTGCTGCTGCTGCTGCTCCTGCAGCTGCTATTGCTGCTGCACCTGCTGCTGCCGCTGCTGCGGCTGTTCCTCTTACTCCTGCCGTTTCTGCTGCAGCTGCTAGTGCTACTGCACCTGCTGCTGCCGCTGTTGCTGCTGCTCCTCTTTCTCCTGCTGCTGCACCTGCTACTGCTGCTGCTGCTGCTGCTGCTGCAGTTGAGGTGTACAGACAGCAAACTGAGGCGTACTTCGTTCCGTCTCCTCCTTTCTCCATCACTAAGAAAGCCTTCCCGAAGGAGCCGGAGCCCAGAAGAGTTACTTTTTTGTATATTGGCATTGTTTAGAGTTTGTCTTGTTCTTTTGCTATTTAAAATAACTCTTTTTGCTGCTGTCTCGTGCTGCTGTTTGTCTCTGCAGCAGCTGCTGCTGCTGCAGAGACAAACAGAAACACCGGAATCGTCTCCACGATCGGATACACGATCCCAGGGGCCCTATAGGGCTAAGAAGAAGATACGGGGGGTTGTGAAATAAGACTGCTGCTGTTGCTGTTGTTGCTGCTGCTGCAGCTGCTGCTGCTGCTGCTGCCGCCGCCGGGGGGGTCCAGCTGCTGCTTCAAGCCTGTGAGTGGTTCTGTAGAGAGCATGCAATTCAGCTGCTGTAGCAGAGAGTTGCTGCTGCAGTGTAGTCATCTCCTTCGTGCAGCAGCAAAACCCCTTTCTTGCTTCCGGTAGCAGCAGCAACACCGCTTAAATAAACGTAGCAACAACAAACAAAACTTTTATTTTATTTTAATATTGTTTTTCTCTTGTATTTCAGACAGGTGTTGCTGATTTGAACCTCAAAATAAACCCAGAGGTCGCAGCAAGACGAGCAGCAGCACCACTGGACACCAGCAGCAACAGCAGCTGCAGCAGCAGCAGCAGCAGCTGCTGCTGCTGCTGCTGTTTTTTCTGCTGTTCCCTCCCCCCAAACCAAAGTTTTTATTGTTTTATTATAGAAATATTATAATATGAATTATTATTTCAATAATTTTATGTTTGTTACAGCTGCATATACAGCCGCTCAGCTGCACGGTGCTCAGGAGCAGAGGAGACCCCAAAGAAGAAAGCGTATTATTATTATTATTCGTTTGTCTGCAGCAGCAAATGATTGAAACAAATAATATATTTAATGAAAATCATTGCATGCATCTTTATTTGCTGCTGTTGCTGCTGGTGCTGCTGCTGCTGCTGCTGTCGCTCTGCTCAGCCTGGTGCTGCTCCTGCTGCTGCTGCGCCTTCTCTTGCTGTTGCTGCTGCTGCTGCTAAGCTCTCCTCTCCTGTTATTGCTGCTGCTGCTACTGTTGATGTTGCTCTCCACTCAGCGCAGCAGCCGTGTGTCTGTGACTCTTTGCATGCATTCATCTCCGTCTGCTGCTTAGGGTTTCGGGTTTAGGGTTTAGGGTTTAGGGTTTAGGTACCTAAGCACTAAACAAGAAAGAAGTCCTTGCTGCAGGTTCATCTTCGTCTGTCTCCGTTTGCTGCCATATAAAAGAGAGGGGGTCTCTCTAAACCCTAAACCCTAAACCCTAAACCCTAAACCCTAGAAAACCCTAAATCGTAAATCCATTCGTTGCTTGTTTGTGTTCTTTTTTGTTTTTGTTTGTTTTCTCGTTTTGTTTTGTTTTGTTTTTTATTTGTTCGCTTTCAATGTCCATGCTACTCCTTTCTCCTAAACAAAATAATTTTGTTTAAACACTAACTTCACCTATATACATCTGTATATATATATATATATTTTATATATATACAGCTGTATATATATATACATTGTTCTATTATGCGATGTCTATAATAAACAAATGAGTAAGTAATAATATAAAAATAATAAAACTTCTGCATTCATAAATATTATAAACATGTACATTTAAAAATATATTAAATAGAACCTTTACTTTTATATAAATATAAAAGGCATATATATAATAAAATATATATAGTAAAACCCTTTATTTTAATATATATATATATATATATGTATACATATATATATATATTTATATATATACACATGTATATATATATATATATATATATGTATATAATATAGAGAGTAAAATATTTATATTTTGTGTGTATTTATAAATATTAGTATAAATGAATATAATATTATTTGTATGATATATATATAAGTAATAAAATATAAATTATAAGAATATTTTTACTATGCAGAAGATATAATGATATAAATGTATAGAATAAATAATAAATAATAAATAATAAATAATATACAATAAAGAATAAACAATAAATAATAAACAATAAATAATAATATATTTTGATATTCTACTTTAATGAAGAATAATATCTGCATTTTATATTTATATGTGCAATACAAATAATTAATATGTGTATATATATTATAACAAATAAATAAATATTTTTATTTATTATAAGCTAATAATTATAATGTATACTATATATGTAATGTAAATATTTTTTATCAGCCGCTGCCTCTTCCTGCAGCAAGGATTGTTGTTGCTGCTGTAGCTGCTACTGTTTCTGATGATGCTGAAGCATCGGTTGTTGCTGCTGCTGCAGCTCTTGCCGTTGCTGCAGCTTCTGTTGCTGCTGGGTTTGGTGTTGCTGACGTTTTTGCTGCTGCTGCTGCTGCAGCTTCTGTTGCTGGTGCTGCTGCTGCTGCACCTGCTGCAACTACTTATTAGACAGAGAATCAGTTGTCTCTGCTGCTGTCTCCTTTCAGCAGCATCACCATAGCCAGGCCCGCCTTCTGCTGCTGTAGACAAAACAAATAAAGAACGGAGGAGACAACTCCACCTCCTTTATATATATATATATGTATATAAATATATACATATATATATATATATTTATATATAGGCACTTTATTTTGTCTGTATATATTTACATGCATGTGCACACATATACACAAATATATAGACAAAGATCTTATGCAATTTGTATATTTTATATGTTGCGTTGTTTATATTTTTTGTTAATAATTTAATATGCTACTGAATTATAGTTAGTCTATATAATCAATAATGCATATAATACCTATGATACTCATAAGTTTATAATAAAACTATTACTTTAATATATTAAATATATTACAATATATATTATATTATTCAAATATTATATATTATTTTAGTACTTTTTTTTGCTTCTGCATGCACGAGCTGCCTGTACACCTGAACCACAGTGTTTCTGCCTAAGAAGAAAGGTTAAGGGTATTGTTTTGAAGCGCAGAATGATTATAAAGCTATTAAAATTATTATTTTAAATATTTAAAATTCTTTTTTCAGTAAAAACTACAAAAAAATATCGACAACTCGTGCAGCAAACCATCTATAGGGGGCTGACCGCCAGCGGTCTGCATGCAGTGTTTGCTGCATATCTTCGCGGAGTATTATCAAATAAATTTAATATCTTTTTATTATTTTTAAATAAATATATTCCTTAAACAAACAAACAAACAAATACCTTCACTGCTCACCCTCTAACGTTTTGCTGCCATCTAGGCAGAACCGAGAGCAGCAGCAGCAGCAATAGCAGCAGCAGCAATAACGACAACAGCAACAGCAATAACAACTGCAACAGCAGCCGAATAAACCGCAGCAGCGCTAACCGCAACGACGGCAGCAGCAGTAACAGCAGCAACTGCAGGAGCAGGAAGAGCAGCAGCAGCAGCAACAGCAGCCACAGCAACAGCAGCAGCAACAGCAGCCTCGTAGTAAGATGGGTCCCCCTGTGCAGCGGCGTGGTAGGCGTCGGAGCGACTCGGAGCCTGATGATGCATCAGCAGCAACAGCTGCTGCTGCAGCACCATCTGCTGCCTCTGCAGCCTCAGTTGCAGCAGCATCAGCAGCAGCAGCAGCAGCAGCAGCACAGCCATTTGAGCTGCGGCAGCGGGTAGGACTGACAGAAATGAGTTTTATGCATCTTCCGGGCTCTGAAGTTTACAGTGGAGTCGCCTTCGGTCCTACAGTTTGGATAGCAGCAATTGCTTTGCTGCTGCTGCTGCTGGCAGCCCTCAGGCTCTTCTCTGCTGCTCCTGACGCTTAACTCCTGCTGCTGCTGCTGCTGCTGCTGTTCTGCAGCAGCAGCAGCAGCAGTAGCATCCACTGCAGCACAGCGCGTTGTCTCTTACCCATAGACGGCTTCGAACCGTATGCTTGGCCAGCTGCTGCTTCTGCTGCAGCAGCAGCATCTTCTGCCGCTTCTGCTGCAGTGTAGGCAGCAGCAGATGCTGCTGCTGCTGCTGCTGCAGTGTAGGCAGCAGCAGCAGCTGCTGCAGCGTTTCTTTTCGTTTACATCCGACAGCCAAGTTTTGTTTGGAGGTTTGTTAAAATTTACTTGCATTAAAAAAAACATATTTAAAACCAAAATATGCTTTGCTGCTGCTGCTTCTGCAGCAGCAGCAGCTTCTGCTGCAGCTGCTGTTTCTGCTGCTGTTTCTGCTGCTGCTATTGCTGGTGCTGCAGCGCGCGATCACCTCAACGCGCCACCATCTAGTTCGATAGCAGCTTTCTGCTGCTGCTGCTGCAGCAGCATTAACTGTTGCTGCAGTCTTGTGAGGCTGTAGCTGCTGCAGCAGGCGGTGAGTCCCTTACTGCTGCTGGTGCTGCTGCATTTGCTGTTGCTGCAGCATCTGCTGCAGCACCAACTTATGCGGCTGCAGCTGCAAGCTTGTTAGCGCCTCCGTCTCAGCAAACGTACGTGGAGTGCCTGCTGCAGCTGTTGCTGCTGCAGCTGGTGCTGCTGCAGTTGCTGCTGCAGCAAGTGCTGTCTGTGCCTTCGGCAGATGCACTGCGGGAAGCTGCTCGGTAGAATCTGCAGCAGCAGCATCAGCTACTGCTGCAGCTGCAGCAGCAGCTGCTGCTGCTGCTTCTCCCCATGGCGGTGCTGCGGCTAGTTGCTTGCGTGCTGCAGCAGGTGCAGCAGCAGCAGCAACAGCAGCGCGTAGTGAATGCACATAATTAATTGAAGGAGCTGTGCATACACCCCGATATGACGGCCTCTTGAGGCCCCTCTGCTGCGTTGGGGGCCTCCCTCCCTGCGCCTTCTCGTCTCCTGCTGCTGCTGCTGCTGCTGTTGCTGTGTCTCTTGCTGCTTCTGCTGCTGCTGCTGTTACGTGTGCTGTTTCTCTCGCCGCAGCTATTTCTCCTGCTGCAGCTGTGTCTCTTGCTGGTGGATGTGCTGCACCTGCTGCTGGTCCTGCAGCTGTGCTTCCCGCTGCGGTTGTGTCTCTTGCTGCAGCAGCAGCAGCTCCTGCTGCTGCTGCTGCTGCATTGAAGAGGTTCGGCGCTGTATATACCTTTTGGAGATTGCGCAATGCTGGCCTTTCACCTGCTGCTCCTGCTGCTCTTGCTGCTGTTGCTGCTGCTCTTGGTGCTGCTGCTGTTTGGTGCTGCGAGGAAATGCCCCCGCTGGTTCTCGTACCTGCTGCTGCTGCTGCTGCTGCTGCGACCGCCGCAGCAGCAGCCGGTTGATGCCGTGGGCGCTGCTGCTGCATCCTCTGAAGAGGGGCGTACAATGCAGCTGCTAGCTGGTGGTGCTGCTGCTGCAGCACCTGTTGCTGGCGCTGCTGCTGCTGGTGCTGCCGCAGCAGCATTCCAGGGATAAAGCCCTTCCTGCCTGCTAAGATGTGCTGCTGCTGCTGCTGCTGCAGCATCACTCCCCACAGATGCAGAAGCAGACGCTCTAGAGCTACCGCGCCAGAGCAAAAGGGTGCAGCACTTGTCACAGCTGCAGCAGCAACAGCAACAGCAGCAGCAGAAACAGCAGCAGCAGCAGGAACAGCCTCACATGCAGTCAACTCCCTTCCCTCTTGTTCTACACTCGCAGCAGCGGCGATTGCAGCAGCAGCAAAAAATAAAATGGTGCGCCAGCAGCAGCAAATCAGCTAGCAGCAGCACAAGCAGAAGCAGCACCGGCAGCAGCAGCAGCAGCAAGTGCTTCTTACCTGACTGCCATCCCGAGAGGGGCGCAGCCTCAAGCAGCAAACGACCAATCTCCGCTGAGGAACTGTTGCTGCTGCTCTTGCTGCTGCTGTGGGATGCTGCTTCTGCTGCTGCTGCTGCTGCTGAACGGAGACAGGAGACAGTTTGAATTTCGTGCCGCAGGAGCGACACAGTCAGGGCGGTCTCCAGCAGCAGCTGCAACACACAGCAGCAGCAGGCGTTAAACATGAGCTGCAGCAAGTACACTATCCCTGCTGCTGTTGCTGCTGCTACTGCTGCTGCTACTGCTACTGCTGCTGCTACTGCTGCAGAAAGACTCACATACGCTGCCTCCTCACGCGAATTTGCTGCTGCTGCTGCTCCTCGCCAGCTGCCTGCCCAGCAGCAGATTTTGCTGCAGCGTCGTCCATTGACCTGTTGCTGCCATTTCTCTGCGCTGCTGTCGCAGGTGCTGCTGCTGCAACAACTGCTGCAGCAACTGCTACTGCAGCAGCAGCAGTTGCTGCTGCTGCTGCTGCTGCTGCAGCTGCTGCAGCTTGCAGCAGAGCCTCCCGGGGTATACAGACGGCGAAATTCTGCGAGCAGCAGCTGACAGCTGCGCTTTCTGCTGCGGCAGCTGCAGTCAAGTAAAACTTTGCTTGCTTCGTGCTGCAGGCTGCTGCTGCTGCTGTTGCTGCTGCTGCTGCTGTTGGTGCTGATGCCCTGCAGCTGCAGCAGCAAAGAAGCCTCAATCAGCGGAGTATGCAGCGCAGAAGTCGGCAGCAGCAGCGATGGCTGCCAGAAGCACCGCTGTTTGCACCATCTCCAGAGCTGCTGCTGCTGCCGTTGTTGCTGCTGCTGCTGCACCAGAGAGGGTTGCATGCTGCCCTTGTGATGCAGTTCTTCTTGTGTCCGAGTTGCAGGGGTAGCGGATTCGGCCTCATTTGCTGCTGCTGCTGCTGCTGGTGCTGCTGCTGCTGCCATTGCCTCTGCATCAGGAAAGAGGCTGTCTGAAGTTTTCAAGTGCTCCGCAGCCCTAGGCCCAGCAGCAGCAGCAGCAGCAGCAGCAGCAGCAGCAGCAGATGCCGTCAATTCATTTGCATTTGGAGTTCCTTCCGCTTCCAATTCCCCACACGGCAGCGGCGACGTTCTGCTGCTGCGAGCTGTAGCAGCAGCTGCTGCAGTTGGTGCAGCTGCTGCAGTTGCACCAGCTGCTGCAGTAGCTGCAGCAGCTGCAGCACCAGCCTCCGGCCTCTCGCATGCTCCAGTAACTGCAGCAATACGCTGCTGTTGGCTCGCAGCAGCAGCAGCAGCAGCAGATACAGCTGGTGCAGCAGCAGGAAGCAAGGCATATTCACTGGAGATGTTCAGGGGTTGCGGTTGCTGCATATGGCACTGCAGATGAGCTGTTGTTGCTGCAGCTGCAGCAACTGCTGCTGGCTGCTGCAGCAGCTGCAGGCGGCTGCGTTCCTCCGCTTTCACCATATCCCTTATGCAGCTCTGCTGCGCAGCAGCAGCAGCCATGCTGCCCTGCGGTGCTGCTGCTGCTGCTGCTGCGAAGGCTGGGGCTGTTGCTGCTGCGTTGTAAGCCTGCAGAGGCAAGGCCCGCGGGAGCTGCTGCTGCTGCTGCTGCTGCTGCTGCTGTAGACCTCCCCCAAGCAGCAGCCGCACCAGCGGCGGCAGCTGGGGGCCGTAGAGCAGCAGCAGCAGCTGATGCCAGCCGAAGGAAAAAAAGCTGCAGTTGCGGTGTACATGGGCAGCCGCTGCTGCTGCTGCTGCAGCTGCTGCAGCAGAAGCAGCAGCATCAGCATCGGTTCCAGTTGTTGCTGCTAGTGCTGCTGCTGCATGCATGCTGCTGCTGCGCTGCAGCAGCAGCAGCTGGCCTGGAGAGGCCGGACGAAGAGAAGCAAGAGCAGCAAAGTTAGGAAGGGTGTGCATACACCTGAGAAGCTTCACGATATCCGTTGCAAACTGCTGCGCTACTTCGTGCTGCTCCTCTTGCTGCTGCTGCAGCAGGCTAGGTGGCACGGTGCTGCGGCTGCCGCTACTGCTGCTGATGCTGCTGCTGCTGAGCCGGAGCGCATCTGCTGCAGCAGCCAACAGGCTCTGCAGCAGCCAACGAGCTGTGGGTTGCATGCTAGGGAGAGGAGCAGCAAACAGCGGCAGCACCAGGGTCTCAGGAATACGCTCAGGAAGCTCGTTGCTGCTGCTGCTGCTGCTGTGGTTGTAGGTGTTGCTGCTACCGCTGCTGCCGCCGGTGCTGCAGTTGCTGCTGCTGCAGGTGCTGCTTCTGCTGCTGTTGCTGCTATTGCTGCTGGTGCAGCTTTGGAACCCAGCGAACGCAGCAGCCGTAACATCAGCTGGAGAAGCAGCAGCAGCAGCAGCAGCAGCAGCAGCAGCACCAAGAGGAAGGGCCTCTGCATACAGCACAGCGCCCACTGGGACAGCTGCTGCCCCCCTGCCGCAACCGCCCACGGTGCTGCTGAAGGAAGCAGCATCACTGTTGCCGTTGTTGCTGCAGTTGCTGCTACAGTTGCTGCTGCAGTTGCTGCTGCAGCTGCTGCTACAGGTGCTGCTGCAGTTGCTGCCATTGCGTTCACCTGAGGCCCCCAACAGCTGCAGCGGAATTAAAGAGAGGCGAATGCCGCAGACAGAAATGCTGCTAAGCACATACGACTGCTGCTGTTGCTGCTGTTGTTGCTGCTGCTGTTGCTGTTGCTGCTGTTGTTGCTGCTGCTGTTGCTGTTGCTGCTGTTGTTGCTGCTGCTGTTGCTGTTGCTGCTGCTGCGGCTGTTGCTGCTGCTGCTGCTGCAGCAGCAGCACCTTCATCTGCTCCACAAGACCCCGCTGCACCGCCGTTTGCAACAGCAACGAGAGGAATTCTGTATATCGGTGCTGCAGCAACCTCGTAAGTCCTTCAGCAGACCCAAAGAGAGGCAATGCAGCAGCAGCAGCAGCAGCAGAAGCTGCTGTTGCTGCTGCTGCTGCTGTCGCCTCGAGACGCTCTTTATCAAGGCCTAGTCCACTGACAAACCCATAACATGAGGGGGGTGAGGTATGGGGCATGCAGTGCAGCAGCTGCTGCAGCGGAGGCTTCTGCAGCAGCAGCTGCTGCTGCGCCATTTGCTGCTGCCGTCGGCTGAGCATTTGCTGCCGCTGCTGCCGTTGTTGCAGTTGCTGCAACTGCTGTCGCTGCAGCAGCAGCATTTGCTGCTGGTGGGAGGAGCGGGCATGTGATATCCGACTGCCACTGCCTCCACCCTTGCTGCTGCTGCTGCTGCTGCTGCTGCTGCTGCTTGATCTTTGCTGCAGTCCTTCTCCGTTATAAGTAGAGTCAGGCGACAAACCATTTTTCTCTGTCTCCTCTGCCTCTGGTGCTGCTGCTGAAAGGCTGTCCTCACTGTCCTCGTCTCCTTGCAGCAAATGATGCCCCGCAGAAGCAGCATCAGTTGCTGCTGCTGCTGCTGCTGTTGCTGCTGTTGCCGCTGCACAGCGGTTGCTGCTGCTGTCGGCTACTGCAGCACCAATGGCACTGCTGCTGCTGAAAGCAGGGGTCTCAGCCATCATGTGCTGCACCGCGGCAGACAAAAGAGGAGTGACTTGGAGCAGCGCTCCTGCTGCTGCTGTTTGCTGTCGCTGCTGCTGCTGCTGTTGCTGCTGCTGCTGCAGCGGATAGCGCTGCAGAAGCTGCTGCTGTGTATGCAATCCAGTAAGCTCGTGAGGGGCAAACAGCCGCAACGCAGCTCCAATCAGCAGCAGCTGCTGCCTTATGCCAGCGCTTGCTGCTGCTGCTGCTGCTAAGCCCCACCTGTCTGCATATTGCTGCAGCAGCAGCGGCAGCCGCCTTTTGGGGTTTTGTTTGTGGTTGCTGCGGTCGATGCTCCTGTTCAATGGCTGCTGTTGCTGTTGCTGCTGTTGCTGCTGCTTCTGCTGTTGCTGCTGCTGTTGCTGCTGCTGCTCTTGCGGCTGCTGATGTTGCTGCTGCTGTTGCTGCTGCAGCTGAGGGTACTGCTGCTCGACAGCCGCAGCCCAGACTGCAGCAAACTCAGCAGAAGAAAAAAGCAGTGAAGCGGAGTTGCTGAGTGCCGCACCCTGGAGAGACTGCCAGATATGGCCAGAAGCAAATCTGCTTGCTGCTGCTGCTGCTGCTGCTGCTGCTGGAGTTGCTTCTGTTGATGCTGCTGCTGCTAAGGGACAGTCTGCAGCTGCTGAAGAAACACCAAAGACAGCCTCTTGCAGCAGCATCAGCTTCTCCTTCTGGGGCAGCAGCAGCAGCGCCGTTGTACACCAATCTCCTGGTGCTGCTGCTGCTGCTGCTGCTACTGCAGCGTTGTCTTGCTGCTGCTGCAGCAGAGGCAGCAGCGCAGCAACGAGCTGCAGCAGCAAATTGGTATGAGACTGCCTTAGAAATGCAGAGACAGGCAGCAGCAAATCACGACCCCAGTTAAACACGCAGTGAGAAGCAGCAGGAGGATACCAGCCAAAGCAAAAGTAAGGGGCGCCTTCATATTCCTCCTTGCTGCTGCTGCTGCTGCTGTTGCTGCTGCTGCTGCTGCTGCTGCTGCTGTTGCTGCTGCTGCTGTTGGGGCATTCCAAGGAGGTGCGGCTCCCCTCTCCTTCTCCGTCATTTCTTTTACTCCGGCGGCAGCTTTGATTGCTGCTGCTGTTGCTGCTGTTGCTCCTGCTGCTGCTGTTGCTGCTGTTCCTGCTGCTGCTGCTTCGGCTGTTGGTGGCCGCTGTACAGACAGCAATCGAATCTTCGCAGGTGGTGCATTTCGTCTTGCTGCGGCTTCTATTGATTCTGCTTTTGCTGCTGCTGCTGCTGCTGCTGGTAATGGCACTACTACCCCTTCCGCCACCGCTGCTGTTGCTGCTGTTGCTGCTGCTGCTGCTGCTGCTGGTACCCTGCAAGCGTTGCAGGTGCTGCTGCAGCTGCTGCTGCATGTCCCACGACATCTGCCAGCTAAAGAGCTCATCCTGCTGCCCGTGAATAAACAAACAACTGCAGCAAAAATTTGGGTTTATAATATCAGCAGCAACATGCCACAGGGTTCTCGGCACCACCAGCGATGCTGCTGCAGCAGGAACGAAGCTTTTTGCTGCTGCACGGATTGAGGTGTATGGACACTGCAGCACTACACCCCCCAAGTTATAAAAATTCAAAGAACCTCCGCCGCTCCAGCACCTCCTGCTGCTGCTGCTGCTGCTGCTGTTGCTGCTGCTGCTGGTACTGGGGGAGCGCCAGGGCCCCGAACAGTCTGTCGTTGCTGCTGCAGCAACTTGCGCAGCAACCACTGCCTCAGGAGCTGCGGTGCTTGGTGGTACAACTGCTGCTGCTGTTGCTGCTGCTGCTGCTGCTGCAGAGGCGCACAGATTGCTGCCTAAGACAGGGAAGAAGAGACAGGGCCTTAGCGGCAGCTCCTCCCGCTGCTGCTGCTGCTGCTGCTGCTGCTGCTGCTGCTGGTGCTGCTGCTGGCTGTTGTTGTTAAGGACAGTTTGCAACAGCTGCCGCTGTAGCCTACATGCTCTAGCTTGCTGCTGCTGCTGCTGCTGCCTGAAAGCAGCAGAAAAAGCAGCAGCAGCACGAGTCACGGGCCCCGCCCCGATGCTGCAGCCCCACAGCACAACCCGCTGCGGCGGCCATCGCAGCTGCAGCAGCACAAAAGATAAAATAGATTGAAGACATAAATCTACTGTCTCCTCAGTCGCTTGACCTGCACACACATGCTCCCGCAAACCAACATGCTGCTGCTGCTGCTGCTGGTCATGCTGCTGCTGCTGCTGGTGGTGATGGAGCTGCTGCTGGTGTTGGTGATGCTAGCAATGCTGCTGCTGCTGATGTAGCTGTTGCAGCAGCAGGGCCGCAACCAGCAGCAGCAGCAGCATCAGCAGCGGCAGCAGCAGCAACAGCTGCAATAGCTGCAACAGAAGCACAGCAGCAACAGCAGCGGCAACAGCACGAGAAGCAGCACCACCACCAACACCATTGCCAGCAAAACAAAAAGCGGCAGCAGCAGCAACAGCAGCAGCAGCAGCAGCAACAGCAACAGCAGCAGCAGCAGCAAAAGAAGTTACCTTGGGAGAGGCCATATCCAGGGTAGTCGAAGGCTAAGACAGCAGCACCGGTCTTCTGCTGCACTTGCTGCAGCAGCGGCATCATATCTCTTATGTCGCTTCCGTTGCCATGTGCATACACCACAAGATAAGGGCAGCAAGCTGCTGCTGCAGCAGACTTCAATGAACCAACAGCAGCACGTGCTGCCTGCAGCAACGTGGGAGACACACTAGCAGCTGCAGCAGCAGCTGCTGCTGCACTAGCAGATGCAGCAAACTCCTCATTGCTGGAAGGATCTCTTGCTGCGCCTGCTGCTCCTGCTGCTGCTGCTTCTGCAGCAGCAGCATCCCCCCGCTTGGTGCTGCAGACTCGCTGATACGGCGTTGCTGCTGCTCCTGCAGGTGCTGCTGCTGCTGTTGCCGCTGGTGTAGCCCCTTTGTGTGTACCGCAGCAGCCGCCTCGTGCTGCAGCGCAAGTGCTACGTTCTGGGGTGTACATGCAGCAGCAGCAGCAAGTGCTGCTGCAGCAGTACTCATTCAATGTAGTGTGGGTGCTCAGCTGTCTCCTCAGCCGCTCTGCTGCTGCGCTCTGTACACCGTAAAGCTGCTGCAATGCCTCCTCTACAAGCGCCCTCACCAACTCTGCCTGCTGCTGCTGCTGCTGCTGTGTTTGATGCTGCTGCTGCTGCTGTTGCGCTTGGTCCTTCTGTCCTTGCTGCTGCTGCACTTGCTGCTGCTGGTCGTGCTGGTGCTGCTGGCCCTGTTGCTGCCGCTGCTGCTGCTGTTGCTGCTGCTGTTGTTGATTCTGCTGCTGTTGCCGCTGCTGCTGCTGCTGCTGCTGCTGCTGCTGGTGCCTCTTGAATTTGCTGCTGAGCAGCTTAAGGAGAGACCGCTGCGTGGCGAGTAGCTGCAGCACCTGGTGTTCTTCATCTACAGGAAGAAGCACCGCTGAGATCCCCTTAGCTTTGCCTGCATTGCTGCTGCTGCTGCTGCTGCTGCTGCTGCTGAGCAGCGGTATGACGATCTGCTGCGGGAAGGACAGGAAGTCGTAGCTGCTGCTCTCGCCAGACCGAGGGAACATCCCTCGGTTTATTAAACCCTTAAAAAATGCCATTGCTCATTGCTGCTGCTGCTGCTGCTGCTGCTGTTGCTGCTGCTGCTGTTGCTGCTGCTGTGCTGCTGCTGTTGGTGTTGCTGATACTCCTGCTGCTGCTGTGATTTTTGCAGCTGATGCTGTTACTGCGGCTGCTACTGCTGATGCGGCTGTTGCTGCTGCAGCTGTTGCTGCTGCAGCTGTTGGTGCTGCGGCTGTTGCTGCTGCTGCTGCTGGTGCAGCGGGTCCATTAGCCGACGATGCTGCTGCACGCTGTGGATGGGCGGCTGCTGGTGCAGCGGGTCCATTAGCCGACGATGCTGCTGCACGCTGTGGATGGGCGGAGTGCTGCTGCTGCTATTTGCTTCAGCGTTGGGTGCTGAAGGTTCTGCTGCTGCAGTATGCTGCTTGCTGCTGCGCCACCTGCTGCTGCGTCGGCGTCTGCTGCTGTGTGTGCTGATCTGTGCTGCTGTTGCTGCTGCTGCAGGCTTGACTTGCTGCATCTGCTGTCATGCTGCTGCAGCTGCGGCCGTTGCTGCTGCTTCTTTTGCAGCGGCGGCTGTTGCTGCTGCGTGTGTTGCCGCTGCGTGCATTGCTGCTGCGTGTGTTGCTGCTGCGCGTGCTGGTGCTGCGGCTGTTGCTGCTGCTGCTTAAGTTGTTAATGTCCCTGCTGCTGCTGCTGGTAAACAGCAGCGCCTTCTCTAGTCAATAAAAGATATCCGCACTACGAATACACTGTAGCTGTTGCTGCTGCTGCTGCTGCTGCTGTCTTAGGCTTGCCCTTGGCGACGCCGCTGCTGCGGCTGCTGCTGCTGCTGCTGCTGCTGCTCCCATGCAGCAGAAAACCCTAATTGAGTACGGCTTCTCTAGCAGCAGGAAAAACTGTCATTCTTGTTGCGCTGTCTGTTGCTGTTGCTGTTGCTGGTGCTGCTGCTGCTGCTGCAGCTAGCGGACACCGGCGACGGGGCTGCTAGGAGGGAGCGGGAGGGCAGCGTTGCTGCTGCAGTGTTTTGCTGCTGCAGCACTCTATTAAGAATTGCTGCATGCGTTTAATATGCTACTACATCCAACAGATTCCTAATTTCTAAACACACAGCAGCAGCAGCTGCTGCTGCTGCTGCTGCTGCCCTCCTCCCTTTGACTGCTCCTTGACCGCCGGCTTGTGTGGCGGTCGAGCAGCTGTAGCAGCAGCAGCAGCAGCAGCAGCAGCTGCTGCTGCTGCTGCAGCGCTGATTCATTGCTGCATAATAAAAGCTTGGCATTTGAAGCTTCCTGCAGTTTGCAACTGGTTTTGCTGCTGCTTGTCTTGCTGCTGTTGCTGCACGTACTGCTGCTGCTGCTGCAGCACGTGCTGCTGCCTTCGCCGGTTTGCTGCAGCAGGTGAATTCTCCGCTGAAATTAAAGTTCACTTAGGCCTTAGAGCTCAAGTAACCAACAGCAGCAGCAGCAGCAACAGCAGCAGCAGCAACAGCAACAGAGACACCCCGAAGCACCGGCCGTGAGCCGATACACTGAAGCAGCAGCAGCAGCTACTGCAGTGACAGCAGCAGCAGCTGAAGCAGTCGTAGCAGCAGCGTCGCCCCATGTAGATACAGTAGAGGTGCGCAAGTTTCTCAGGTAGTAGGGACAGCTGCACGAGGCAGCAGCGAGAAACGTGCAGCAGCAAGCAGCAACAGCAGTAGCAGTAGCAGCAGCTGAGCATTTCTTCTTCTCACACAGAAGCACGAAACATTAAAGAAACTGCTGCTTTTTTCCCGTCTGTCCTAGCAGCAGCAGTAGCAGCAACAGCAACAACAACAGCAGCAGCAGCACAACAGCAGCATAGCAGCAGCAGCAGCAGCAGCAGCAGCAGCAAGAGGAAGACGTTTTCTAGCCTATTGGGGGTTGGGGGGAGTTAGAGGTGCAGCAGTGTTTGTACACCTCAACTCAGCAGCAGCAGCAGCACACGCCTCTGTGGGTTGCTGCTGCTGCGACGGCGGTGTTCGCTCTGAGTTAAAGGAGCCTATACATAGATTATATATGTATAATTATATTATATTATAAATATAATATTTTTTGTTTTTGTTTTTATATGCAACTTCTACGCAGTGCTGCAGTGTTTGTCTTCACTATTGGGGTGTAGGGGTTGTTTTAAGTGAGGAGCTTAAGATGTTTATTTCTGTTTATCTGCCTGGGCTTTGTCTCGGAGACAAAAGGAGACAAAAAAGACAAAAGGAGACAGCAAGAGATAGCTGAAGCTCCAGCTCAATGCTGCAGCTACGGCATTGAGCTGCAGCTACAGCTCAGTGTTGTTTTCGTGTGTCTCGCTAAATAGTTTTAACAAGTGTCTGCGGTGTATGTCAGTGCATGCAGCAAAATGAGGCTGGAGAGCTGTGCATACACCCGAGAAGATGCACACAGCACAGCTCTCCAGCCACATTTTGCTGCTGCAATTTGCAGCACTTTTAACCTTAAAATAAAATAGTAAAGTTTATTTATAACAACTTCTTCAGTGCTAGTGCATGCATAAATAAATATACAAGATAAACTGTCGTTGGGGCTCTGCATGAAGACTCTTCTTAGTGAAGCTTCTTTATCAGAGGTTTATTTCAGGTGTATTCGCAAGAGAGAGACAAATGCGAAGAAGATGCAGCTTTTGAGATGGAAGTGCAGATATATTTGACTAAATAGAAAATAGATAAATAAAAAAGAGACCAACGAACAAAGAGACAAAAGATTCGCCTTTATCCTCATAGCAACAAAGAAGAAAGAAGTGCGTTGTTGAGATAAGCTGAATATAGATAGAGTGTCTGCATCTTTTATTATTATACTGTGCATGCAAAGCCCTTCTTAGAGACAGATGAAAAGAGAGTAAGAAAAACACAAAAAACACCGCTGTGAGCTCTCGATATTCATAAGAGAAAGATCTGTCTACCAAGAGGTGTATCTGCTGTTTATTATCTAAACAAAGCAGCATAATTGAATATTGTAGACTCAGTAAAAGATGAAATAAACTTAAATATATATATATAATTTTAAGCAGCGACTGTAGACAGACTAACAAAGAGGATACAGGAGACAGTCTGTCTCCAGGATACAGGAGACAGTTTGTCTCCTTCATAAAGGGTAGAGAAGAGATTGATAGGGCTAACAGATATTATATATCCTCACCTGCATATATATATATATAATTAATGAAGTCTCTGTTTAGAGACTCTTTTATAAATGGTGATGAGTTGCTAGCGCTCAGATGCTGATGCTCTTGACAAAGTCTCCTATCTAAAGGTGAAGTGCATGCAGCCTGTCTATTTGCTTATTTATTCGTAGTCGTATATATATATATACATATATATATATTTATCTATTTATGTATTCATTTGTAAATTTATTAAAATTTATTAAATATAAAAAGCAGTTAAACATTTTATATAGACGGAGTAAATAATGTTAATATTAATTATTATAATTATACTATGAGATTATTTTCTAAAGAAATATATTTAAAAAATAAACAACATGTTAATTTACATTCGATACCCAACCTTTTCATTATATTACATTCATATATAATATGAATGTACTATAATAGGGTGTATATACACCTCCAGAAGACTAACCTTATTGTCGTAGATATATATATATATATATGTATATATCTGCATGCGGCTTTTTTATCTCTCAGCGCTCTCACAACAGCATTTGCATCTTCTTTAGTAAAAAGAATAGGGGCTTAGTATTATAAAGACATGTACAGAAGAGTTTCATCTGTAGTGCGTAGGAGTTGTAAAAAACAAAGAAAAAGCAGTGCATGCATGCCTTCATGAGCACTTTACGAAGGCCTCTATTTAAACAGTTAATTGCGAGACAAACAACATTAAATGATGAAGATAAAGAAAATCTCTTTAAAGAGGATCAGAGAGAAGGAGATGCCTCTGGGTCTCCAACTCAATATACACCTCAAGCACCGCATTAAACTAATAATAATAATAATAATTAATAAATAAATAATAGTAATAATAATAATAAACTTACTAATAAAGTTAGCAGAAAGCTAGCTAGCTTTATTATTGATTATTATTATTCTTAGTATTTTTACTACTAAATAATAATAATAATTTATGAGGGATTATTATTATTCTTACTCTTACAAATAATAATAATAATAATAATGCTGATAATAACAAAGCTAGAGTTAGCTTCCTGCTATCTTTTAAAGAGCATAAAGGTTTATTTAGATATATAAGCGAGACTTATAGAGGGCTCCTTTGTCTTGAATAAAAAGTTTGAGTAAATTATAAATAAATAATATAAACTTTTAAAGACTGCTGCAAATCTCTTGCTGCTGTCTAAGTGTAAATGTACAAACAACAACGCCTTTTAGAGCTGCTGGTTTTCTTACAGTCGCTTGTGTGTATAAGGGATTGCTCTAGAGCTGCTGCTGCTGCTGCTGCTGCTGCTGCTGCTGCTGCTGCTGCTGCTGCAGCGAGAGTTTCGAATCATTCGTGTATTTCTAGCGAATAATGTATTTAAAAG
>NW_013549707.1:84008-90890 GCF_000499425.1 Eimeria acervulina
TGCATTAAACAATGTACACCTCAACATTATCGCTAGCTGCTGCAGCAATGCATGCAGCAGCAGCGGCAATGCATGCAGCAGCAGCAGCAGCTCGCCCCACACTATCTCCCTGCTTCGAGCAGCAGCACCGCAGCAAGTCTGCTGCATCTCCAAACATTTGCTGCGTTCATTTGTTGTTTTCTACCACTCTGTGGTGGAAACAACAAATAAAATGTGTTTATTTATATTTATAATCTCTTAATTATTCTTTTTAAGTTGTATGTACACCGCAAAACCCTTGAAATCTTCCTGCCCCTAGGCAAGAGCTGCTAGAGGCGGTGCAGCAGCAGCAGCAGCAGCAGCAGAAGCTGCTCCTGCTGCTGCTGCTGCTGCTGTTGATAAGGATGTATTGTCTTTTTTTTGTTTTATATATTTTAAATGAGGAAATAAAACAAATATGATTTATTAAAGACGCCTCAACAGAAGACAGCTGGTAAGCTGCAAACATTCGGCTGTATGCACAGCTCCCCACAGTCTTGTCTTTATGAATTACATTTTAATTTTTTATATTTAAATTATTAATATTTATATTTATTTATATTTCTTTTTTTATTTTATGCTTCCAGTTCAAACTGAATCTCTCTCTTCCTCTACCTGCTATGCACATGCATACATATATGTATATATATTTATATATATCTATTTATTTCTTTTAATTGTATTTATTATTTAAAGACATTTTATTATTTGCAAAGGGATGAAAAAGATGGAGTGCTCGGCTCTGCCGTCTGCTCAGTGATGACTCCTCCGTCGATGCTGCCTTCCTTCTGATCCTCTCTATTATTATTATTATTATTATTATTGTTATTTATTATTTATTATTTGTTGTTATTTATTGTTTATTATTTTTATTATTTATTGTTTATTATTTTTATTATTTATTGTTTATTATTTTTATTATTTATTGTTCATTTTTGTTGTATTATTTACTATTAGTCTTCTTATTAATGTGGTTAACTATTATTTATTACGCTCGTATAATGTTTATTATACTAACTGATATTATTATTATCTTTATTATTATTATTATCTTTATTATTATTATTATTATTATTTTATTTTATTTATATTTTTAATTTGTTTTTGCTCTGACGAACCGAAGAAATCCAACGCTGACAACCGCCTCTGGGGAGTCAAAACTAAAACTCGAGCTTTTTAACACTGAGCATCTCTGAATATTATTATTTTAATATTATTATTATTATATTTATATAAATAAAGATAATATATATTATATATATATAAATACTTATAGTAATTTGCTTATTATTACTCTCTTTATTCTGTTGATGCATTTTGTTTCTTTCTTTTTGAGCATTTCTTCATCGTTTGTCTATGCAATTTGTTTATATTATTATTTTATTTGTCTTTTGTTTATTACTTTACTTTCTTCTTTTCTTATCTATTTTCTTTTATTGTTCAGCGTTGCGCTGTTAATAGCTTTAATATTCAAAGTTTGTCGTACTTTGCTGATGAATCTGTACAGCTTGAGTCTTTTATGAAGACACCTAAAGCAATTTATCCTCTAAGAAGTGCTGAGAATACTCTATATTATTATTGTTATAATATATATATATAAATAATTATAAATATTTAATATATATTTATATTTAAAGGGCTTAGTGATGAGTCTTTTGTCTGTCAATCATCTGACTACTGAAGACAATTCATTTCCCACGTCTTATCTGATCTCTCTGCCTTTTACAACTTCATTAAATTTAATTAATTAATTTAATTTAATTTAATTTATTTTATTATTTATTTATCTTGTCGGTGCTCGAAGGCTTTGTTGTCCTCCTCAAGAAAACAGAGCTCAAAAGACACCGTAGATTAAATTAGGGCTCCACGGGTGGCGGAGCTGCTGCAGCAAATAGCAGCAATCGTCAATATGTGCAGCTCCCAGCAGCAGGAGCAGCAGCAGCAGTTGTTGCTGCTGCTGTTGGTTTAAGAACCAGCGCAGAGAACGTGTATGCGCTGTCTGCCTCTTTATATTGCTGTCTCCTTATCTTTTTTTATTTTTTGTTGCTGTTATGAGAGTATTATGTTGTTATTCATTTTATTGCTGATCTTTTATTTAATGTTTCGTTTTTGTTTTTTGAGGGTCTTCTTTGTTTTTGTTTGTTTATTTGTTTTGTTTGCTGCAGATAGGGGGTGGTGAGCAGAGCACAGCTCAGCGTTCGTACAGAGCAGGTGTCTCTATTTGTCTCCTTCTGACAAATTTAGAGATCTTCATCTGCTTCATTTGCTGGGGGGAAAGTCCCTGTGTCTTGGGGCCGTGAGGGCTCAGGAATTATACTCCTTTAGTTTGACAGCTAGCTACGATCACCCCCTAGCTAGCTAGCTAGCTAGGTGTGGGGGCCCCTGCGACCGTCAAAGGGAGAAGGGGGATAGCTGCTGCAGATGTTTTACTGTTGGTAGCTGAGGTGTATATACACCTCAACATACCGCCTATTAGGAGTTAGTTGATGTGCTCAGCGCATACAGAGAAATGCGCAAACAGAATAGGGCTTACGTCTTGCACACTCCCTTCTATAACTCAGCAGCAAAAACAGCAGCAGAAGGTGCTGTTGTTTGTTTTTGTGTCTTTGCTTTCTTCTTCTGGGGTTTGTAAACTCAAATCAGCGCGTAGAGGAGCCCGGTGTTCTCTGCATTCATACGGGGCGATGTTTGCTGCTGCTGCTGCAGCAAGAGCAGCAGCAGCAGCAGCAGCAGCAACGCCAATTAAGCAGAGGGGAGGGTCTGGGATGCCGCAATTCTGCGAGAGCGGAGACGCCTAAAGGCTTCACTCTCTCACCAGCAAGATTCTGCTGCTTTGTTCGCGCTGCAGCTCTCTGTCTCTAAGACGATAGAAGAGCAGCAATAGAATAGAGCAGCAGATTGTAAAGGAGAAAGGCAAGGGGGCAGCGCTGCAGCAAATCTATCTGCTGCTGTCTTTTAGTTCAATCGCCGGGGTGCAACTGCGGTGTATCTGCAGCTACTCTCTGCATGCACTCAGCGTTTGCATGCAGATGGGGCTGCAGATATTTCAGTGCTAACTTTCGATCCAGACTACTCCCTTTACGCGCTTCTTCTTCCTTATATATATAATATATATAATATATATAGTATATATATTATATATATAATTATGTGTATGTATTAGCATATATAGATTATATATATGTATAATCATATATATATATATATATCTATATATAAACATACATATATAGCATATATAAACATATATATGTATATATATATTTATATATATATATATATATTTGTTTATATAAACTGTACAAATCCCGAAGAGAGGAGGTTTGTCTTTTTTAAGTTTTTGCCTCGTCTTTAATTTTTTTGTTTTGTTGAAGGCGCTCAGATCTGCTGCTGTTAAATAGGAGTAGCCCTTTGCTGCTGCTTCTGCTGCTGCTGCCTATTAGGGGTGCTTTGCTGCTGCTGCTGCACGTTCACTGCATTTGCTGCTAGATTGCTGCAGCGGAGTGTTGCTGGGGGTCTCCCTTAGTTTATTTGGCTGTCAGCGCAGCAGCAGAGGCAGCTCGCGCTTAAACAGCAGCAGCAATCTCTCTACCGAGTTTCGTCGAGCATCTGTAGTTGCAGAAGCAGCAGCAGCAGCAGGTCCTCTTCGCAAGGGAGGGGGCCGTTGGTGCTGCTGCTGCTGCTGCTTTTGCTGCTGTGTACACACAAACCACGAGTCTGCCTTCGAGCGTATTGGCTGCTGCTGCTGCTGCTGCTGCTGCTTTCTACGTCCCTCTGCTGTGTTTTTCTTAAGGAGCCGGTGCTGCTGCTGCAGTTGCTGCTGCTGCTGCTGCTGCTTGATGCGCCTGTTCTCAGTAGAGTTGGTTTCTGCTGCTGTCTTTGCTTCTGTTGCAGAGCTGCTGATGCGGGGCTGCTGCTGCTGCTGCTGCGCAGCAGCAGCAGCAGCAAGTGCTTTCTCCGCTGCTTCCGCTTCTGCTGCTTCTGCTGCAGCAAAACTGCTGATACCTGACTCCTTTAGTGCTGCTAGCTGCCGCTGCAGCCACACGGGGCGCTGTCTCTCTAGCAGTTGTTTGTCTCTCTCTATTCCTGCAATTGTTGCTTGCTTGTGATGCTGCTGCAGCAGCAGCAGCAGCGACAGAGGTAGGCGCTCTCTAGGATCAGTTTGATTGAAAGCTGCTGCTGCTGCTGCTGCTGCTTCGTTCGCTCCAGAGTCTGCTGCAGCACCACCTTCTGTTGCTGCTCCTGCTGCTTCTCCATCTGTATCTGCGCTTTCTCCTGCTGCTGCTGCTGCTGATTGAGACAGCTCTTCGTTGAGGCTTGTGTTGCTGTGTCTCCCTTGTGCTGCTGCTGCTGCTCCACCTAGGAAGTCTCCTGCTGCAGCAGTGTGCTGCTGCTGTGGCTGCACCCAAGGGAGTTGCTGCAGCAGCAGCTCGATTTCTGCTGCTTCTGCCTGTGGCGTTTTGCTGCTGCTGCTGGGGCTGCCGCCGCGCTGGTGGTGGTGTTGCTGCTGCTGCTGCTGCTGTTGCTGCTGCTGCTGCTGCTGAGCGGCGTTTTCTGTCTCTCTAGAGGCAGCAGGTGCTGTCGCCTGCACAACAATCGGTGGAAAGTAGAGTGCATGCGACCTGTCTGCTGGTAGCTGCCGCTGCTGCTGCTGCTGCGCAGCAGGTGCTGCTGCTGCTGCTGCTGCTGCTTCAGTTGCTGTTGTTGCACGCGGCTTATGTCCAGCAGAAGCAGCAGCTTTCGCTTTTTGTTTTTTGAGTGTGCTGAAGAAGAGGGGTTTTTGCTGCTTGGGGAAAGCGTCTGCTGCTGTTGTTGCTGCTGCTGAGTCCTGTGGATGGGCCCCAGCAGCAGCAGCAGCAGCAGCAGCAGCAAAGCGTTTCTCTGTCAGCTGCAGCCTTTGCTTCCTCGCCCTATTGTTTGCTAACTGCAGCATACGGAAGCGGCGTACAATATCTGCTGGAGTTGTGCTGCAGTCCATTGTGCTGCTGCGTCTTCGCTCATTCTTTTTATTTCTTCTTCTTTAGTCTGCTTCAGCTTCCCTTCCTGTTGCTGCTGCTGCTGCTGTTGCTGCTGCTGTTAGTGTTGGCTGCTGTCTTGCTGCTGCTGCTGTGTTTCTGTCTGTCTGTATCTGTCTCCTCCGTTATGTTGTTTCTTCTGGTTTGGTGTTGCTGCTGCTTCAGCTGCTGCTGCTGCTGCTGCTGCTTTTGCTGCTGCTGCTGCTGCTGCTGCTTTTGCTGCTGCTGCTGCTGCTGCTGCTGCTGCTGCTTTTGCTGCTGCTGTCTCCTTTAGTTCATATGCTGGGCCCTTCGCCGTCTTGCCGTCTCTCTGTCTCTGCTGTTTGTTGTTTTGTTGTTATTGTTTGTCTTATTTATATATTTGTTTATTTATTTACTTTTTAATCTCTTTTCTTTTTGCTGCTGCTGCTCTTCGTTTCGCCTCTGCTGCAGCCGCGCTGTCTCCTCAACCTTCAGCAGCAGCAGCACTCCCTTTTCTTTTTGTGTTTTTTATCTGTCTGTTTTGATGCGTCTTTATCTTTATCTCTCTGTTTCTGTCTCTGTCTCTGTCTCTGTCTCTGTCTCTGTCTTTGTTGTTAGTTTGTGAATCTGCAGTTTGTTTGTTTTGCCTTCAATCTTTTTTTCTTCTGTCTCTCCTCCTCTTAAAGCCTAATATAAACCCTAAACCCTAATACAAAACCCTAAACCCCAATATAAACCCTAAAGCCTAAAACCCTAAACCCTAAAACCCTAAACCCTAAAACCCTAAACCCTAAACCCTAATACATTCCCTAAACCGCAATATAAGCCCTAAGCCGCAACAAACCCTAAACCATATACCCTAATAAACCCTAAACCCTACTAAACCCTAAACCCTAATAAACCCAAAACCCTAAACAGTGGACGTGAGAGAAGAACATCGATACTTGAGGCCTTGCTGTGTTGTGTCTCTTTACCTTTGGCTTTTTTCTTTTTTATTTTTCTTCTTTATTTTTAATTTATTAAAAAGACTAAAAAAGAATAAAAAAGAATAAACAAATAAGACAGAAGCTTCATGCAAATAGCTCTGACTTTAACAGCAATCGAAGTAAGCCCTCCTACATACACCCTATGAAGGCCTCTGTCTGGTGCTGCATAATTATTATTTTTGCTTTATATTATATTTTAATTAAATTAAATTACTGAAAAATATAAAATAAACAAACAAAACAAACAAATAATGCTTCAACTCCTCAGACTCGCTCGGGTGTATACGCACGTCCGGGGTCACTGCGCTGCTGCCTCTGCAGCCCCTCAAAGAAACTTCCGAAAAGTTTCGGATATTTTATTTTATTTTATTTAAAATTAAATTAAAATATTATTTATTTATTTCAAATTCAGCAATACAATAGAAGAGAAACAAACGCCAAAGCTGTACCCCCTCTCTCTTTCTTCAGGTGTAGTACGTACACCGCAGCAGTAATATAAAAAGAAAAACACTGTTGTTTGTTCGTTCAAAACAATAATACTTCTTTTAAATTATATGTGGAGGAGACAGCCGCTAAAGAGCTCGTGGATGCCTACAGCTTTGTGCTGTACTTACACCTCAGATAGTAATACACAGCAAATGTCTCTACATAAAAAATATAAACATTTAATACATAAAATATATAAACTTTTAATACATACAATATTAAAAGACTTACAAATATTACAATGCTTTCTCTATTCACTCAATATCTTAACAACTCATCTTCGTCTGTCTTTGTTCGGAGTTACAAATCAGAAGAAATGCAAAAAAGAATTTGCATAACTTCGCCTCTTTTCTTCCTCAAATATGTTTATATATATATATATATATATATATATATGCATTTATATATATATATGT
>NW_013549706.1:0-10986 GCF_000499425.1 Eimeria acervulina
CAATTCCTTCCGCGTCAGACGCACTGTACAGACACACAAAATGCATATATATATATATATATGCATATATATGTATTATATATATAATATATGTGTCTATACATGCATATATATATAGAACAAATAAACGCACACAGAGAAGAGCAAAGCGAAGAAACAAACGAAGGGGGGAAAGAGGAAAGCCACAGAGAAATAAACAGCAGAGATAAGCAAACAAAGACAGACAAACAAACAAACTAAACAAAACAACTAAAAGGACCGAAGAAACACACAAACAAATAAACAAACGAACGCCCCTCATGTAGACACCGCAGAAAGAAATAAAACAAAAAACAGAAACAAACAAAGCCGGCTATAAACGAATGCAGATAGCGATAAAGAAGGACAAGCGAGAAGAGACAAAGACAATAACGGCTGAGAGATAGAAGCAGCAGCAGCAGCAGCATTAGCAGCAGCTCCTTACAGGTTTGTATTTCCTTTA
Organism: Eimeria acervulina; assembly: GCF_000499425.1. Lineage (NCBI taxonomy): Eukaryota > Apicomplexa > Conoidasida > Eucoccidiorida > Eimeriidae > Eimeria > Eimeria acervulina. The sequence continues at coordinate 482 of NW_013549706.1, forward strand.
TTTGTGCTGCGGAGCCTGCTGATTGTCTGTTTAAGCTAGGAGTAGAAATAACAAACGCAGAGACAGAAGAATCTCCCCCTAAGGCCCAGATGATGCCTCGCGCTTCATCTGCCTCCAGCTGCAGCAACCCTTCTCGAGACCTGCTGTTGCTGCTGCTGCTGCTGCTGCTGCTGCTGTTGCTGTTGCTGGTGAGGCCGAGGGAGGCGCAGAGGGCCCTGAGCCCTCCTTTAATTCTGTCTGTTATTGTAGGGTTTAGGGGGACAATTTCGCAAACCACAAACCCCGCGGCCCCATCACAAACCCTAAACCCTAAACCCTTATTTTCAGTTCCACTTGGCGGCAGCACTGCGCGCAGTGCTGCGGCTTCTCCCTCCTCTTCTGCTGCTGCTGCTGTTGTTGTTGTTGTTGCTGCTGCTGCGGTGTCTGCGGGCTCGCTTCTCCTGGCTTTCTTGCTGAGGAGAAAGGAAAGGCCGAGGGGCCCCCTGAGGGGGCCCCCCTCTCGTTCTGGTAAGGGTTTGACATCTAAATAATAAATCTGCTGCGATTCAAAGGAAGCAAACAAAACCAATCCACTTCCTTTATGTGCAGCAGCAAGAGACAGCGTTGCAGCACCTGCGGGTTTCTCTGCAGCACCGATTTCAGCGTATTCACAAGCAGAGAGGGAGGGGGGGGCCCTGGGGGCCCCCAGCTGCTGCTGCGCTGCTGCAGCACCAGAGGCCGCAGAGACAGCAAATAAACGAACAGAATTAGAAGTAGAAATTGCGAGGCAGTGGAGAGGTGAGGAGGCAATGTCAGCGAAGGGTGGGGTGTCTGTACACCCTGAGAGATCAAGATGTGCTGCAACAGAAGAAGATGAAAGAGAAGCATTATTCCAGCAAAAAGAATTTCTTAATGCAGGAGGAAGCAACGCCCTATCCAGCTGTACGTACACTGCACTCTCAACATATTCTGAAAAAGATAAAACTTCTACGGCTTCCTCAGCAGCACCCAACTCCCACAAATATAAATTGAAGCCCTCAGCCACCCAAAGCCGATTCAACTCCGGAATCAAACCGTAAGGAGGCAGCGAACGACAGCAGCAAACCCCGCTCCCTCTCCCGCTGCTGCTGCTGCTGCTGCTTGTGCTGCTGATGGTACTGCTGCTGCTGCTGCTGCTGCTGCTGCTGGGTGCTTCTGCAGCGCCGCAGCGACACAGAAGGCGGGAGAGGAATGGAGGCAAGGGAATTGATTCATTTAGACTTGTGAGGGTAAATGCATTTCGATTTTCTTCGTAAACAGCTTTAAAGAGAGGGGCCCCCATTCTGAACCCCCAGGGGGCCCCCAGGAAGGGGGCCCTCCCCGGGCTATCTATTTGTACATTCTGCTCTTCTAAAGATATACCACTCCACAGCAGCCGCACTGCAGCACCTGCAAACTGAGAAGAAGGGCCCTCGCAGCAAAACGCTTGCCTTTTATTTTCTGCTGTAGATACACCCAAATAACCGTCGCTGTTGACGTCCAGACCCATCACCGAACCACGGCGAGGGGCCCCCCTGGAGGCCCCCCCTCCCATGTAAAAAGAAGAAGCAAAGAGAGATCTCCGCTGCTGCTGCTGCTCTTCTTGCTGCTGCTGCTGCTGCTGCTGCTGCTGCTGCTGTTGCTGGTGATGGTGATGGTGATGCGGCTGCTGGTGAATGTAGGGGAAGAAACCCAAGTTAGATTGACTGACAGAGGCGCTACGACCACCGGCGTGGCCGCTGAGGGGCCCCCCATCACCAGGTGGAGGGGGGCCCACTAAGGTAGAAGACCCGACATTCCGAGGGCCCCCTATGGTGGGGGGCCCCCCATTTTGAAAGAAGTCTGTCCCCGCAGGGGACGCAAATGTGCTCATTGAGCCGTGTTGAGGGGCCCCTGGGGGCCCTCAAGATATTTAGCTTCTGATTAAAGCCTTTGCGTTTCTCTCTTTGTCTTTCTATTAACGATGGCTGGGGGGTTGTTGGGGTGCTTTGAGCCCCCAAAGAGCCGCCCACAGCCACCTACCTGCCGGCAGGCAAGCGCAATTGTATGAAAGGCCGCATACAAAATGAAAAGAAGTGAAGACGCTCAGGGGCTTAATGACTCGGGACAAGGGGGGGGTGTTCAGGTGTACGTACAGCTGGGGGCTGTGCACATTCAAGGGATTCGTTGAAACCGGCGTTAAAAAGAAATATTTAATGTTCTTTTGAAGCGGAAAGCAAAGGAAATTGAATCTTATATTTTAAATTAAAGAATATTTGGGGCTGGCTGCGGGTCGGCGGCGCATGCAATCAAAGCGTCGCATGCAGCAGCAGCGCCTTCATCTTCTTTATTGAATATAACATCGATATTATCAGCTTGTTAATTGTAAAAGAATATTATTCCAATGGGTTTAAATGCATAAAATAAGTATAAAATTATTAAAACAAACAATACTTATGAACAGGGCCCAGGAGCCCTTAATAATTCCCAGGTGTCTGTACACCCGAAAATGTTATGGTGAAACGCCGAATAAAATTAGCGGCATTTTCAAGAAAGGAAAAGTACAGAAGAGGGTCAATTTCCCTCCCCTACTTCTTGTGTGTTCTAGGTGCTTATATATATATATATATATATTATATGTATATATAATGTACATATACACAATATATTGGCTTTATCTTTCTGCTGCCTGTAGATTATGTTAATTTGAAAGACAGCTACTGCCCTCTTTATTTGCTGCCGCTGCTGTTTCTTTTGTGCTGCTGCTGCTACTCGTGCTGCGGCAGTTTGTGTGTCTGCTGCTGCTGCTGCTGCTGCCGAAGAGAAAAAAAGGCGAAATTCCCCCTAATTTGACTTGCTGTCGTTTGCTGAGCCCTTATACCCCACAATGTATGGCGTCTGCATGCACTTGCATTCATTTGCATGCACCCACTTACATTTAGGAGAGTGTTTTTGTTTAAGTGTAGTTACAGCATCCCCCTTAAACAGATTTCGTGCGTCCTTCCACCCTTTGGGGTGTATATATTATAATGCTTTTTGTTGTTTAAACAGGAGAGAACAATGTTAATAAGCTTGTTTTTCTGTCATGCATCAATATCTGCAACATCACCGAAGACAGCCTGCAGACAGTCTCGCGTAAGTTCTTCGATGGCTTCATCTCTGAACCTCCAGAAAGAAACGCTCTTCTCTAACAGACGCATGCTGCAGCGGTGGCTATCACTGCTGCTGCTGCTGCTGCTGCTGCTGCTGCTGGTGCCTACTCCGTGTTTCTGCAAGATCGGTCTCTGCACCTCTGGGAGATATTTTCTGCAGCGGATGATCACTCGTTTATAGTCGAAGTCCGCTAAACTCCGCAGTTCTCTCAACTTTGACGCCACGGGCTCAGACTGTACGTACATACACCCAAATACACCCCAACAGCGTGTAGGTTGTGTGCGATATATTATATATATATATACCACATGCACAAATGTATGTGTACATACATATGTATATATATATATATATATATACATATATATATATATATATATAAACGCAGAAAATATGTAGAGGCCATCATCTGCTTGGACAACGATTACACTGTAGGGCCCAATGGCCTGCAAGCGTTGATCATATTCATACATCTACATATATATATATATATATATACATATATATATATATATATGTATATATAAAGCGTATATACTAACAGATACATATATATATATATGTGGGGGATTGTTTTGCCTTACAGTGTAAGCATCGAGGAAGTCGATGAGGATATTTCGCGTCTTCTCCAGACTGAGGGGCGGCCCCTCCGCTTTATTTTCTTTTCCTTTTCTCTTTGGCGTTGCAAACAACAGCAAAACACAACTCTTGCATTTGCATGCAGCGGCAGGAAGCTGATGAATTATTTACTTAATTACTGTTTCGGGTGTATGTGCACCCCGCTGTATTACTGGGCGTGTGCTTTTCTTTTTATGAAGCGTGTGGCGAGTATTTAATTAAATTAAATTACTTGATTGTTTATAAGCAATATGTTTATATGCATAAACATGCATTGATGGTGTGTGCAGTGGTGGGGTGTATGTACAGTTTCTGCTTCTGGGGTTGTTGCCTGATCGCTGATATCTTCGTCTTCATAAATAAATCTTTTAGGGTTTCTTTGTTTTATTTTTTCGTTGAATGTGTGTTCTGTTGCTTTGCTCGGAGGCAGCCTGAATTCTTCTGCATGTTCATCGTCTGCATGCAGCAGGTGAGACTGCAGTTGGGGCTTATCTTCTTCGTATTTTTCTGACTCTTTATCTGCTGCTATGTTTAAGTTGTCTGTTTCTTTTGATGTATTTCTCCCTTGAGAGAACAAACAGCCGCTGATGCCTCTGTGCAGAGTTCTTTTAGCTTCGATTTCGTTCTTATTTACAACACTTCGCAGCTCTTGCAGCCCCAACCGCGCTGCATGCACTCCTTCATTCGTAGAATAAGGGCTCTTTAAAATAAACATAAAGTCATCCTTAGCGCTCTTCGTCATACCCAACAACAAATACGCCTTGCCTCGCCTATACCGCGCTTTGGAGTCATGCTCATCGATCTCCTGAATAACAGTTGTGCACGCCCCTACAAACAAAACAAGAAAAGAAACAGATATTAACAAACTACTAACTCTTTTCACGCTTTCGTTTGCTCTTCTTCATCCATTCAACAAACTAATCAAGCATAACAACTCCATTCGGGGGATAGAAACAGAAAAAGGCAGCACAGCCATAGGAATAAGCAGATGCAGCGTCTTGCTGTTGTTTGCTGTTGCTGCAGCAACAGCAGCAAGACGCTGCAGCAGCAGCAAGCCGTTGCATCAGTAGCAACAGCAACAGGTGCAGCAGCAACGGAAGCAACAGCACCACTAGGGAACAAATCAGAAATGATAGCTGCAGAAGCAGCAACAGCAGCAGCGTAGAGCACACCAGCAACAACAGCAATTGCAGCAGCAACAGCAGTAACAGCAGCAACGGCAACAACAGCAGCAACAGCAGTAACAGCAGCAGCAACAGCAGCAACGACAATAACAGCAGCAACAGCAATCTAACGTATGGCTTCTTGATATTTTCCGAGTTGTATGGCGGCCTGTGCAGCATTTTTAAGAAAGAGTGAAAATGCTTCATCAATTCTTTTTTGTTGATTTTCTTTGTCCCTCGCCTCCACCCAATTAAGCAATTCAATACCCTGTTTAAATCTCATAAACGCTGTCTCGTAGTCTCCAGCAGCATACGCCTGACGCCCTTCAAGAGACAGACGATCTCCGAATGAAAGATGCTCCTCGAGCGCTCCTCCTTCTAGCGGGCGCTTCCCCTTTGATATGCCTGGCAGCAGTAGCAATAGAAACAACAGCAGCAGCAATAGCAACAGCAGCAATAGCAACAGCAGCAACAGCAGCAGGAAACGCAGCAATAAGTGCACATGAAACTTTTTGCAGACAGCTCAGTGTACGCAGAACAGAAAGCAGAAAAAAATGGATAGGGCAGCAGCCGCTCTCTCTGCCTATGAAATTTGCTGTTGCCGACGATAGAAACAGAAAATAATGCAAATAGCAGCACGTGCAGCAGCAGCAACAAGAGCAGCTGCAGCAAGTGCATCACGATTAGCAACGGCAGACCAGGGACAACAGCAACAACAGCAGAATCAGCAAAAGGTAGGAGCAGCAGCATCAGAAGTGCAGCAATGCCTTACCGGGTATCCATTCATCTCTAGGGCAGATCTCTCCCTTAGACATTCTCTCCGCGAGTTCTGCTTGCGGAAGGTCCTTCCAAGTCCTTTGGTTTAAATACTCCATTTCTGCTGCATCCAACCCCCTTGTCGCTTCCTCGTGTAGCTGTTGCAGCTGCTGCTCCTGCAGGGCGACTGCGCACAACACCTCAAACGCAACTAAAGGGATGCAACTTGCAAGAGAAACAGAAAAGTTCTCAAGCTAAGTAGGGCAATAAACATGTTTAAATTGATGGAAAAAGAAGAATATGCAAATGGGTTTAAATAATATTCAAACTGCTAGAAAAAAACAAGAAAAGTGTAGGCAATCTTAGCTCAGGATATTTGTTGTTGCAAGTGCAAAGTAACCTTTGGCGTACACGCTTTGGGGTTTTGTTTGAATTCTTCTGCTTTCTCCCGAATGAGGGCATTTAGAGCTTCATCTGTTTGAATTTTTTCACTAAATAAACTCGGGTTTCTCTCCGCTTGAACCAAACAGTCATGCAAACGTTCCAAAATGCCGGGATATTTAAATATCGGTCGCAGGAGGTCCTGCTGTTCGGGTGTACAGGCACCTAAGGCGGTTTCAATTTCCGCAACTTTTGCAGCTTTCTGCGCCGCCATACGGGAAGCCTGAAGACGATCTCAGCAGAGAATGCAAGGAACATGGAGAAATAACCCATGAAATGTAAATAAATTAAAGCTTGCTTACTGATTTTTGTGTAATAAGCAGAGATAACTCAAAAATTACCGGGAAAAGTCACTCACCGTTTCCTTCTGTACATTTTTCTGCTCTTCACGCAACTGGCGTTGCTCCTTCGGACGACGCAGGAAATCCTGCCAATATGCCTCGCATTCGTGCATCGCCATTTTTAAATTAAGATAAATTGATTATTAAGTGAAATTATGCGTGTATTTTCGCTTAGTTATTCGTTTATTCGGTGCCTTCCTTCCCCCCCTTCGGCCGCAGACTGTCGGCTGCGCTTCCCTTCACCGCTTCCACGGAAGGCTACAGCGCTTCAGGCGACGGTAACTCGCATCATTCTCTTAAAAATAAAGATTCAAATATAATAACAACCTATAAATAAAAGCAGGGAAAGTCAATTTCAGAAGAAAACGGGGAATTTTGCGCTTGCACACTATACCAGCCCTGCAGCAGCTGCTGTAAAGTTAGGGGGGCAACGCAGCAATAATGATGCCCCTTCGGCTACCGTCTCGTACTTCAATACCTCAGAAAAGTAAACCTCTTTAATTCTAAAACAAAATTAATCAAATTAACTAATTAAATTCTAAAAATCTGCGTCAGAAACTTCCTTATTCCTCTTCTCCGCTAAAGCACGGATCGACGAGCACCAGCTGCTGCTCTACTCCTGCTCTACTCCTTGTGCTGCTCTCTTCAGCAGCAGACCGCCTTTCTGCACTCCTTCTCTCTTAATTACAAAACATTGAACAAACGAAGAGTAAACAAATGTTTTCAATGCCTTTAAACTAAAGAAAAATAAATATGCTCTGCTGCTGCTTCCAGTTAAGACAACATCAGCTAACCCCGCCAAAGACAGACAACAGCCAACAGCCACCGCCTCTTCTTCTATTTACTCGGCGTATTAATGTTGTTTGCTTAAACCAAACTTTAAATAAATAAATATATCTTTTATCTTAACATTAAAAAGCTTGTTTTTCCCCTTGTTTTTGTAATTATTGTACACGGGCTGCCCGAGGGGCCCCTCAGGTCATCGCTGCTATATAGGAATATAAAGAAGCCCTAAACCCTAAACCCTAAACCCTAAACCCTAAACCCTACCTCATGCACTCTAGACTTTAAACATCCAACAAACCCTTAATGAATCTAACCGAAGACAACACAACAAAACCCCTGAGGCCTTGCAGCTTCATAAACATGACTTTTAATTATAAGGGCTCTGCGCGCTGAGTATCTCTCCTTCGCCATGCATCTACTCAGCCTACCACTGACAGCAGCACCAGCACCAGCAGCAGCATAAGCAGCAGCAGCAGCAGTAGCAGCAGCAGTAGTGGCAGTAGCAGCAGTAGCAGCAGCAGCAGCAAAAGCAGCAGCAGTAGCAGTAGCAGAAGCAGCAGCAGCAGCAGTGTTCAGCAGCAGTAGGCCCTAAAAGCCGTACCACCTACCGTACAAGCCTTAATTCAATGCGTTGCACTCTCAGCTGCTGCATCAACATCAACCCCTACGCTAGCCCCAGCTAGCCCTAGCTAGCTACAGCTAGCTACAGTTAGCTACAGCTACGGGGGTCCCCCGGTGGAGTGTGTGCGCCCTTCAGTATGCATCTGAGATTAAACGAGTATACGAAAAGAAGTAAGAGTGAAGGCAGCAGCAGCTGCTGCTGCTTCAGAAATCAAGGTCTGCTAAAACTGCATATAAACTCGCGGACTGCTTCTGCTCCTCCGTTTTGCTGCTGCTGCCAGCAGCAGCAAACGCAGCCGGCTTTGTTTGAACCCCTGAAAGGGTAGGGGGGCCCTCTTTGGGGCCCTCATGTACAGACGCAGAAGGCTGAGGAGTCAAACTGCTACTGCTGCCACTGCTGCTGCTGCTGCTGTTGCTGCTGCAGGGAGGCGCAGATGCAGCAGCAAATGCAAACCCCGAATCTCGCGAAGGGCCAGCTGACACACTTGAGCTCAGTTGCTGTTGTTGCTGCTGCTGCAGAAGCAGCTGCTGCTGCTGCGGCCCCCGCCCCTGCTGGTTATCTTGTTCATGGATATGCTCCGGCTGCTCTGGGGGCTGCTGCTGCCCCTGCTGCTCCCCTACCTGCTGCAGATCTTGCTGTTGTTGCTGCTGCTGTTGCTGCTGTTGCTGCTGCGGCTGTTGCTGCTGTGGCTGCTGCTGCTGTGGCTGCTGCTGCTGCTGTGGCTGCTGCTGCTGTGGCTGCGGCTGCTGTGGTCGTTGCTGCTGTGGCTGCTGCTGCTGAGGCTGCTGAGGCTGCTGCGGCTCGCAAGGAAGTTGGTCTTGCTTCGCCGTGTCCAGACACTGCTGTTGCTGTTGTTGCTGTTGCTGCTGTTGCTGTTGCTGCTGTTGTTCCTGCTGCTGCTGCTGCTGCCCACCGTTGCACAACGTCTGTCTTCGTTGGTTTTGCTGCATCTTTTGCCTATTAAAAGCGGCTCCCCTTGCAGATGCTTCCGCCTCCTGCAGCAGCAGATGCTGCTGCTGCTGCTGCAGCTGCTGTCGCTGGGGCTCCATGAGCAGCAGCAGCTGCTGCTGTTGCTGCTGCTGCCGGCTTCGCCTCCTCCTCCTTAGAGGCCCAATGACGCTGCGCTGCTGCTGCCCGCACAGTTTGCAGACGGCAACCTAAAAAACAAAACAGCGAATAAATAATAATAAAAATAATAATAAAAATTAATAATAATAATAACTATTATTATTATTACTATTATTATTCATGAACGGGATACTAATAAATAACAATAGTAAAAATAAATAATGATAGTAATAAATAATAAAAAAAAAATAATAATAATCATAGTAATAACAATACACAGCAACGATAACGATAATAATAAATAATAATAAATGATGAATGTAATAAATAATAATAAATTAATAAATAATGAGTGTAATAGATAATAAAATAATAATTACAATAAAATAATTATAATAATAAAATAATAATAATAGTAACAATAAAATAATAATAATAACGGCTAGCAACAAAACAACAACAGCAATAAAATAACAGCAACAACAAACAGCAGTACGAACAGAGACAGAAATATTATCTCCTGCTTTATTTATTAAATTTAGTTTAATTTAATTTATTTAATTTCAGGGTTTAGGGTTTAGGGTTTGTCCTACCACTGAAGAAGAAGCAGCAAAATCTCTCAGGCTATCAGCAGCAAGGCCCCCAGCAGCACCAAATTGCTGCTGCTGCTGCTGCTGCAGCTGCTGTCTGCTTCGCCGTAGCACTGCAACGCACACCAGCAGCAACAGAAGCAGATGCAACAGCAGCAGCAGCAGCAGCAGCAGCAAGCCTTTGCTTGCGGTGTACATACTTCCTACATACTTCCTCGATGCAAGCGAACGCTAAGGTATGCATACACCGGAAAACAGCATCAGCAGCAGGTTCAGCTGCAGCCTTGCTTCTGCTGCTGCCGCTGCTGCATGCATGCATGCATGCATTGTGCTGCTCACTGCGGCGTCCAGAAGCACTAAGAGGCAGCAGCGGCTGCGTAGCAGCAGCACAAATTAAAAACGGCAGCAAAGGGACGCCACAGCCTCGGCACAGCCCCTCATACACCCGAGGCCCTAATTCTGCAGCAGCAGCAGCAGCAGCAAACGCAGCAGCAGCAGCTGCTGTACACAAAAGAGCAGCAGCAGCAGCCGTAAACATAGCAGCAGCAGCAGCAGCAGCAGAAACAGTAGCACGCGCAACCAGCACACAGAGGGAAAACAACAAAAACGCCAGCAAATACAGCAGCAGCAGCAGCAGCAGCAACACAAGCAGCAGCAGCAGCAGCAGCAACACAAGCAGCAGCAGCAAATAGTAATGAAGATAAAACTACAAGACCAGCAGCACCCGCAGACACAACAACGGCGACCCCTCAGAGTAAACAAACAAACACAAATATAAACAAATAAAACAAATAAAAAATAAATAAACAAATAAATAAATAAATAATAAAAAATAATAAAATAAATAAATAAATGAATAAAAATGAATGATTAAATAAATAAATAAATAAATAAAGTAAGGAGGAAATAAAACAACAGACGGACGAAGCAGCAAATAAATAAATAAATAAATAAATAAATAAATAAATAAATAAATAAATAAATAAATAAA
>NW_013549706.1:11086-18259 GCF_000499425.1 Eimeria acervulina
CAGAGACTGAGAAACAAATAAATAAACAAATGCATAAAAAATAAATTTATTTTTATTTCAATTACCGATGCCGCAGTGCTGCGCCATTTCTTCGGCCCGTCGCCTGCAAACAAAATCGCAGCAACACCAACAAGTTGCTGCTGCTGCTGCTGCTGCTGCTACTGTTGCTGCTGCTGCTGCTGCTGCTATTGTTGCTGCTGCTGCTATTGTTGCTGCTGCTGCTGCTATTGCTACTGCTGCTGCTGCTATTGTTGCTGCTGCTGTTGCTGCTGCTTTCGCTGATATTGCTGCTGTTGCTGCTGCTGCTTCTGCGGCCACTGCTGTAGCAACTGCTATTGCTGCTGCTGTTCCTGCTCCTGCTGCTCCTGCGACTGGTGGTGCTGCTATTGCTGCTGCTACCGGTGCTATTAGTGCTGCTATTGATGCTGCTATTGTTGCTGCTGCTGCCGCTGCTGCAGCAAATAAGAAGGTAGTATATGTGCATACGTATAAGCAGCTGAAAGATGCGGAGCGACTGCTGCTAGCCGCCGCGCTGATGCCCCCAGCAGCAGCACCGCAGCTTTCCCTCTTGCTGCTGCTGCTGCTGCTGCAGTTGGTGCAGCTGCTGCTTCTTGCTGCAGGGTTATAAAACTCTCTTGCAAAGCCCCCGCTTGCTGCGGCGTAAATAAAGAATGCTGAGCTGCTCGCTCCTGCTGCTGATGCTGATGCCACCGCTGCTGCTGCAGCTGAAGCTTCTGCTGTTGCTGCTGTGGCCGCTGCTGCTGTTGCTGCTGTTGTTGCTGCTGCCGTTGCTGCTGTCGTTGCTGCTGCTGTTGCTGCTGATGTTGAGCGGTCTGAGGCAGCAGCCGCCAACTCCTCTGTTGCTCCTCCTGCTGTGAGTCTCTCCGTTGCTGCTGCTGTTGCTGCAGTTGCTGTTGCTGCTGCAGCTCTTTCTGCTGAGGTATTTGCAGCTGCAGTGGCATCGGTTGCTGCTGCTGCGCCTCCACCGCTGGTTTCTGCTGCTGCTGCTGCTGCTGCTGCTGCTGCCCACAAGCATCCACTACATACTGCTGCTGCTCAGCAGCATGTTGCTGCTGCGTCTGGCTAACCTGCTGCTGCGTCTGGATAGCCTGTTTTTGCTGCTGCTGCTGCTGCTGCAGCTGCTGCTGCTGCAGCTGCTGCTGCTGCAGGTGGTGCTCCTCCGGTTGCTGCAGATGCTGCTGTTGCTGCTGCTGCTGCTGCTTCTGGGGTTTCTGGTGGGAGTGCAGGTGTAGCTGCTGTTGCGGTTGCTGCAGCAGCTGTTGCTGCTGTTGTTGTTGCTGCTGCTGCTGCTGTGCTGGGCTTGCTGCCGTTTGTTGCATGGAGGCCTCCGCTGTCCTCTGTGCTGCATGCAGCGGCCTCTCTTCATCTGCTGCGCCTCTGTTTTGTTTTTTCCTTTTTCTTTTTCTATTATCTTGCACGATCACAGACTGCTGCAAACTCGCAGCACCAGCAACTCCCTGCTGCTGCTGCTGCTGCAGCAGCTGCTGGCAGGGGTGCTGTTGCTGCTCTTGCCGATGCTGCTGCTGCATTTGCTGCTGCTGCTGCTGCTGTGGCTGCTGAGTCGCCTGATTTTGCTGGCGCTGCTGCTGTTGCTGCTGCTGCTTTTGCTGCTGTGGTAAGTGTTCCTGTCGCTGCTGCTTCTGCTGCTGCTTCCTTTTTTTCTGCTGCTGCTGCTGCTGCTGCTGCTGCTGCGTCTGCCATTGCTGCTGTTGGCTTGTTACATCCTGCTGCTTCAGCTGTTTCGTGTGCTGCTGCTGCTGATGTTGTTGCTGCTGCTTAGGCTGCATTGGCTGCTGTTGCTGCTGCTTCTGCTGCTGCTGCTGCTGCTGCTGCCCCGGCGTATTCTGCAGATTCACATTTTTTGCTGCCTGTGCCCTCAGTTGGAGGGCTGCAGCAATGAGGGAAGCCATGGGGCCCCCCTACTTCACCCTTTTAATATAGGGGGCCCCCCCTACTGTACCCTTTTAATATAGGGGGCCCCCCCTATTGTACCTTCCTGAATATGGGGGGCCCCTTGCTGTACCCTCTTTAAGGTGGGGGCCCCCCTCCCCCGTACCTTCTTTAAGGTGGGGGCCCCCTACTGTACCCTCTTTAAGTTGGGGGCCCCCCTACTGTACCCCTTTTTAATGTTGGGGGGCCCCTCCTTTGCTATGGCGGCGATTGAGGGGCCCCCTGATGTCGGTCTGGTTTTCTTTGTGATGAGATGAACGAAAATTAATAATAAAATAAAACTAAAAAATAATAAATAACATAAAAGCAGAAAGAAGAAGAAGAAAAATGTATTTACTTGATGATCCTTGTGGGGCCCCGGCAGAGGGGGGGGGGCCCCCCTCTTCGATATAATATATATATATATATATATAAGAATGCAGTATCTTCGTTTCTTGAGTAAAAGCAAAATAAAAAATATAATATAAATATTAATATTAATATAAATGTTTATATTAATATTAATATTCGGTGAATATTTTTATGCTTGTCGAGGCAATACTCCCCCCGTTCTTCTTCGATTTGTTTGTTTGATTGTTTGTTTGTTTATTTTCGTTTATTTTTGTTTGTTTGTTTGTTTGTTTATCTGTTTTGTTTGTTTGTTTGCTTTATATTCGCTTATTTGCTTGCCTGTTTGCATTCGTTCTTGTCTGTTTATTTGTTTGTTTGTCTGTATTAATTTTATTCTTTTGTTTGTTTGCTTGTATGTTTGTTTGTTTTGTTTGTTTGTTTCTTAGTAAGCCCTCTCTTCATTGTTTGAATGCTGCATCTACTCATAGGCAGATTCTTCATACGCCTAAACCCTAAACCCTAAACCCTAAACCCTAATAATAATGCTAATAATATAATAATAATAATAATAATAATAATAATAATAATAATAATAATAATAATAATAATAGAGACGTCCAGCTATACGTAGAAATTGTTTAAATTGTTTTTTTTTGTATTTAAATAATAAAGAGTTTTGTATGCCCCATCGGATGTTTATTATACTACAAAAAGAAAAAGAAAGAAAACAAAAAAGAAAATAAAAAAGAAAATAAAAAAAGATTTATGTGGGGCGGCCGCGGAGCAAACAAAACACAGAAAGAGAATACTGATGCCTTCTTCTCTTTTCAGGTCTTGTATTGCATGCATATATATGTATATATATATATATATGTATACGTATATATATATATATATATGTATATATATGCATATATAGGTATATATATTTAAATATAATATTTAAATATATGATATAATATATATATATATATATATCTTATGCAATATTTAAATAGATTATTTAAATAATGCAGTTAAATACATTGTATACATTTAAAGATTTCAGTATAATATTTAAATGTAATATATATATATATATATATTTGTTGTTTTTAATGCATGCATTGGTTTATATAAAGAGTAATTATATATTTATATAACTGACTTTGCTTATTTGAGTTTTTGTTCTTTTCTCTTTTTCTCAAACAAAAACAGAAAAGAAGCATTAACAAACATCTTCATTCATTTTCAGTGTTTGCTTCCCTTCGTAAACCCTAAACCCTAAACCCTAAACCCTAAACCCTAAACCCCAAGTAGAAGAGAAGAAAATAAGTATTTCTCTTTCTTTTTCTTGAAACCCTAAACCCTCAACAACGCGAAGAAGACGTCTATATGAATGCGTCTCGTCTCTTGCTGTTCAGGGCCCAAACCCTAAACCCTAAACCCTAAACCCTAAACCCTCAAGAAGAAGAAGAAGAGGCTTTCAAAGATGTTTGTCGTCTTCTTCTCTCTCTGTCTGCCTCCGCCAGCAGCTCTCTCGTGTTGTTTCGAGCTGCGAAGCAAAATGCAAGAAGAACGAAAAAGAAATAAAATAAAACAAATAACATCAAACAAATACAAATATAAATACAGAGCAAAAAATAATAATAAAGAGAAAAATAAACAAACAAAATCAAGCAGAAGAAGACGCGCAGCCCAATCTAATAAGAAGAAAAAACAATAAAAACAATAAAAACAATAAAAAAAATAAAAAGAAAATAAATTAAAGAGCAACAACACAAACACCAGCAATTAATAAAACAGCAGTTTTTAAACTAAACGAAAGAAATACTATTAAATAAACCGACGACAAACAAAACACAAAAAAAATATTTCAAGAACAAAATTATATAAAATAATATTAAACAGCAAAGCAAAACCATATTGTTTTTAAAGTGCGTATACATTCGCTTAACAGAATATATATATACATATAATGTATATGTATATATATATATATATATGTTTATTCTTGTATAAGCATTATATGCATTATTATACACCATATAATACACACACATACGTATATATCTATATATTTGTATATAGAGTTGTATATATATACATATACATATATATATATATACGTTAAAACGTACTGCAAATGTGTATTTCGTCGTCATAGATTGAGGCGTCTGTTTGGTCTTCTTTATAGAAGCAGCTGCCCTGAAAAATAATATTTTTAATAGTTTCTACTGCGCTTTCTACGCTGCTGCAAGTTAAACGGTTTGCTCGCCCTGTAAACACTTGAGTAGATACACTCGAATCGGCTCTTCCTTCTACTTGCTTTGAAGAGGCATCGCTTGTGCTGTATTGAAAGACTGCTGGCAGCAGACAGCTGCAACATAACGCACAGATACAAATACCTCTACTTCAGTTTAACTCAGCTTTATTTTATTTCGTTTTGTTTAATTTTGCTTACATATACATATATACATATATATATATATATACATGTACATATACATACACATATACATATCCATATACATATCCATATACATATCCATATGCATATACATATACATATTAATTTATTTACATTTATATTTATATTTATATTTATATTTATGTTATTTATACTTACATTTATATTTATATCTATATTAATATTATGAATATTAATATTATTTATATTTATATTTATATAGAAGTATAAGCCTCACCTTAGCCAGCTGCCGTATCTACTTGCTCTGTTAATATGCGCAGGAATGCCCTTCTTAACGACTGCACGTAGCAGGGCGTCGCTGAAATGATTGCAATTATTATGAAGTAGGTGGTAAGAAGAAGCAGGAAATGCTCTTTGAAGATGTTTAATTGTGCTGTGAAGCTCCGCAAGAGATAATAGACAAGGACCCATATATAAACTGTATTCATATACACCTTCTACAAAACTATGACGCCCATCTACTCGAGGGTTTTGCTGAGAACAAATTACACCCGATTGTTCACCGAAGCTGTACTCTAATTCTCCTATTTGTACACCTGAACATCACACACAAATAACATATATATACTATATATATGTATATTTTGTATGTATATTATGAATGTATATATGTAGATATGTACTATATACATGTGTGTATATGTAGGGCTACAATATATATATATATATATATTATTTTTTTATATATGTATATATATGCGATATTCAAACAAGAACAACAAATACACTCTGGGGAAACATATAACAGAAAGATAATGCAACAACTGGAAGCAGAGGCTTTGCAAACAATGCACAATAATGAAGAAGAAGATATATTAAAAAGGAATTATGAGCGATTCCAATCGAATATTCTACAAAGTTGTACACCTTGGAGCTCTCAGTGTTTCGCTAAGAGCAAATTGTTGGTTCTGTACAACACCTGCGCTGTATGTACAGCCAGCTTATCGCTGCAAATGCGGCTGTTTACGTTGCTATAGTCTTTCAAAGAACAGTAAATAGACGAATAAAAAGACTGAAAACAAATAATAAAAGATAAAAATCTCACTCACTTGTGTGGTATAAACCGCAGGGGGCGCAGCAATCGGGGGATCCATTGATTTTATAGATATTTAAATACACCTCCAGCGTTGGCATCATGGGGCACAGACGCAACTTCTGGCTTGTTTTAAAGGTAAACTAAAATTAATTTAATAAAAAAACAGGAAAAAAACGCCTGAAAAAGAAGAGAATAAATGCAGAAGCAACCGATGGTAATACCATCAGCGGAACCGGAGCCTTGCCGGGGGAGAATGCCGCGGGTTCAGGGGGTAGTTTGTGCGAAATAATGCAAAAGTTTGAATAAACTGCAAACAAATAGCATTTAACAATTTAAAACTCAATAATCACCTTCTTTTTCTTCTAATTTAAGCCGTATTCCACCGTTTCCTTCCGCGCAAGCTGAGCTGTCTGTACACCCCAAATTCTTATCGTTCCGAAACAGGCATTCACTTCCTTCTCCAGAAACGAAAACTTCTTCACTATTCTACCCATGTATTAATATGCATTACCTTTTTTATATGCTCAGAATTAATGTATATTACTTTTAAATAGCAACAAAAAACACAAAATTCCTCCGCCATCCCCCAACCCATCGATTTCCACCGCAAGTACCACTGTAAGCCTCTACGATGAATTTGAATCGAGTTTCCTTCGTTTTCCTTTTGTTATTCTTTTTATCATTATAATTATGATTATTATTATCATTATTTCCATTATTTTCGTTTAAATTCCCTCTCTTACCCTTTTCTTCAAACTCAGGGCTTTTTCTTTCACTATTTACTGCCACACGCGAAGCGAAACCCCCCGAACGCTTAGCCAAATAATTTGCACCAAAAAAGCCAAGGAAAATCCGTTTAAAAATAATAAAACGCCGTTTCAGTGAAGAGATATCTAATTAACTGCAGCTGCCTTGCTGTTCACATGAGCTAACATAATATTAATATAAATACTAGTAATAAAAATAAATAATAATAACTAACACGATTGCTGATACTAATACTCATACTAATTCTAATACTAATACTAATAATAGTAATAATAACAATAATAGTAATAATAATAACACCACTAAGTAATAATACTCGGAATAATACCTGCAACAAATAATGATAATAATGAAAAAGATGCAGATACACCCCAGCAACAGGAGTAGAAAGGATATTACTGGTGACACTCCAACAGAAAGAAACAAAAAAAGAAAAACAAATTTTTGATTTTCTTCGTTCGCAGTCAACACTCTAAAAAGAAAACCGGTAAAACGCATATTCTTTATTGACAATCCACCTTTATCTTCATATTGACAATTCTCTTTATATATATATATATATATATATATATATATATATATATACGCACATAGATAT
>NW_013549706.1:18359-21250 GCF_000499425.1 Eimeria acervulina
TATACGCACATAGATATGCATATATATATGTATATGCATATCTATACACGCATATAGGCATTTATAGACAGATTCATCGATATATAAGGACATACATCTATTTGCATATATATATAAATATATAAATATATATTTATATATATATTTATATATATTTATATATATATATACAGAGAGAGAGAGAGAGAAAGAGAGAAAAGGAGAGAGAAAGGAGTCAAAGCATTCCCTGGCGCTGCTGCTGGGCCAGGTGCTGCAGTTGCTACAGCTACAGCCGCTGCTGCTGCTGCTGCTGCTGCTGCTGCTGCTGCTGCTGGAGATGCAGCAGCTGCTGCTGTTGTTGCATGGATTGGGTTGCAGGAGAAGGCGAGCAGGGGTTTGAGGCGGCAGTCGCATTAACGAAAAAACTTAATTTTAATTATTTTTTCTTCGCTTTACTTTTGCTGCTTTTTAGGCGTCTTTTGCCTCAGCTGTATTATAATTAAATGCAGTTTTAAACAAAGAGAGCAGCAAAAGAAAACAATAAATAAAGAATGGCTGTCAGTGAGGCAAAGCATGCATATCCAAGCTGCCTATACACCCCAAATGCATTTAAACAAATGAATATTTCATTTAAAAGCACTCAAACCCGTAACTGCGCGTCCGGCAATCAACATATTGATGTCGTATGTCCCTTCATATGTGTACAGCGCCTATCAACAGCAGCAGCAGCAGCGACAACAGCAGAAGCAGCAGCAGCAGCAGCAGCAGCAGCAGAAGCAAAAGTAGCAACAACATGCAGTTCACGTCTGTTGTAGTAAACAAAGGAAGCAGAAATAGAAAGACAAGACAGCAGAAAAAATAAAAATGAAATACACGTAAACACCATCGAGCAGCGGGCTGAACGCCAGGAGCAGCACCACCAACATACTTTGCTGCGGCTCTTCTACTGCAACAACAGCAGCAGCAGCGGCAGCAAGGGGAGCAGCAGCAGCAGCAGCAGCAGCATCATGTGCAGCAGCAGCAGCAGCATCATGAGCACCAGCAGCAGCAGCAGCATCATCATGAGCAGCACCAGCAGCAGCAGCAGCATCATCATGAGCACCAGCAGCAGGATGAGCAGCAGGATGAGCAGCAGGATGAGCAGCAGGATGAGCAGCAGCAGCAGGATGAGCAGCATCAGCAGGAGCATGAGCAGCAGGATAAGCAGCATCAGCAGGAGCATGAGCAGCAGGATAAGCAGCATCAGCAGGAGCATGTGGTGTTGCAGCACAATACCTCGATATCTGCGAGTGCTTTAGCTGTTTGAAGCCCCAGCAGGATGCCGTTGCCGCCCATAGCCTCTCTGCACAATTTGATAGCCTCGCGGCTCCACAGCGACGTCGTGCCTTTGATCAGCGAAATCAAAGCAGGCGATAAAAATCCGCTGTCCAACCGACGCCCCAACTGCAAACTCAGTGATAAACAACCCTGCAACAATTACACACAAATATATATATATATATATATATGTTTATTTGTATATATACATATATATATATGTTGATTTGTATATATATACACATATATATATATATATATATGTTTATTTGTATATATACATATATATATCTTTTGTATGCTTGCTTATGCATATATATATATATATATATACATATGTTTATGTAGATATATATACATATATATGTACAGATAAATATATCATCATAAGCATCATCAGCAGCACCAGCAGCACCCGCATCAGCATCAGCATCAGTATCAGCATCAGCAGCAGCATCAGCAGCAGCAGCAGCAGCAGCAGCAGGCTGAGTAGAAGTTTGTTGCTTACATGTGCAATTCCGAGTGCTCTCATTAGTCGCTCCTGCACTAACTGAAAATTTGCCAGAGGGCGGCCAAATTGAAGACGGCGGCTGCAGTAATTCACAGAACTGTCGAAGGCACCTGCAAATAGATAAAATAAATAAATAAATAAATATATATATATAAATATATATAAAAATATATAATATAATATATATATTGTATATTCTATATATATCTCTTATATTTTAAACTTTGTATTTTATATCTAATATATATTATGTGTATTATATGTATTGTATGCATATCATATGTATATACATATATATATATATATATTATAAATATATTCACATATATGCATTAATTAACGCATGCATAAATGCATATCCACATGTAAACAAACAATCATCAAGCATATACATACACACATACATACATGTACATATATATATATATATATATATACATATATAAATAAATAAATATATATATATATATATATTACCAATCAGGAGCCCTGTGCATCCAGCAGCGACGAGTGCGCGAGATGACTCGAGAATATGTTTGGTGTGCTGAGTGAAGCCTCCTGTTTGTAATTTGTTTGCAGCGCTAACAAAACAATTTGATAAAATTATATCTGCGTTTTCTACCCCTCGAAGAGACGCTTTGCCTTTTATTGCTTCGGTATGAAACCCAGGTGTACCCTTCTCCTGCAGATAATAAATAAATAATAAATAAATAATAAATATATATAGTATATAAATAATAGATAAATAAATTAGTTTATTTGTTTATTTATCACTCAATTAATTTATCTGTCTACTTCGTAATCCGCTAATTTATTTATTTATATTTTCTATAGATGTAAAATATGCTTCAAGTTGGGTCGTGGCTTCATCTCATAACAAGTGTATATAAACATATAATGTATAAATAAATAAATAAATAAATAAATATATATATATTTATTTATTTATTTACTCATAACAAGTATATATAAACATATAAATATATATATGAATAAATAAATAAATATACATATGTATAATTAAATAGATAAACTAACAACAAGAAAAGCTTCAATAAGATTAGTGTCTTCATCTCACAACAAG
>NW_013549705.1:0-2983 GCF_000499425.1 Eimeria acervulina
CGTGTACTCCAGCATGCACAGGGCTTGAAAACACCAGATATATATATATATATATATATAATATGATAAATATATATATATATATGATATATATATATTATATATATATAGAGGGGAGGCTCTCTATTGTCTTTGGGTGTATAACGAGCGCAGTAGATAAACCGACTGTACATACAGCTGGTGTTTGTATATACACTGCAATTATTATCTCTTGTCTTTGTTTATTTGTTTACTTTATCTTTTTCGTCTGCTGTCTTCTGCTTCGTCCTTCTACATTGGGGGTCTGCTGCTGGCTCAATCCTGCTGCAGCAGCAGCAGCAGCAGCAGCAGCAGCGGCTGCTGCTGCTGTTTGCTTCTACTTGGCTGTGTTTGTTCTGTTTTATTTTATGTTTGTCGCGTTTGTTAGGTTTTGTCTCATTGTCGGTCTATCAAACCTTTTATATCTTCATATTTTCTTACTTTTACCCTTTGCTTGCTGTATAAACTCTGTTTGTATATTTATCCTGCGTTGCTGCTGCTAGCCTCGTCGGTGTATATGCAGCAGCAGCAGCAGGTGGTGCTGCAGCAGCAGCAGATTGCGCAGCAGCAGCAACAGGTGGTGCTGCAGCAGCAGATCACTGGTGCTTCAGCTTCTTATTATATCGCCCTCGCATACAATGTGTTTAGGGTTTAGGGTTTAGGGTTTAGGGTTTAGGGTTTAGTTGACTGAAAGAACGAAGACAAAGAAACCCTAAACCCTCAAATGCTGCTTGCTTCTGGGTGTAGGCTGAGGCGCGAAGTATTAGGGTTTAGGGTTTAGGGTTTAGGGTTTAGGGTTTAGGGTTTACTAGGGTTTACTACAGTATATTAGGGTTTATTAGGGTTTAGTGTGTGTTAGGGTTTAGGGTTTGTTAGGGTTTAGGGTTAATTAGGGTTTAGGGTTTGTTAGGGTTTAGGGTTTATAGCGGAATCAATGTAAGCCGCTGCAGGCTTACAAAAAGCAGAGCGTCTGCAGCACAAACCCTCACGAGGGTTTATTAGGGTTTATTAGGGTTTAGGGTTTAGGGTTTTAAAGATAAACCCTAGAGAAAAACATTGCTGCTCGTTCATTGCTGCTGCAATAAATACAAATCGATTAAAAATTTCAAACAAAAAGAGGCGTAAACCGATGAGACAGCAGCAGCAGCTGCTGCTGCCGCTGCTGCCGCTGCAGCAGCAACAGCAACGCAGCAGCAGCAGCAGCAGCAGCAGCGATAAGCAACTGCAGCATCTAGTAATTGGGATATTTCAAAGCCCTTCTTTAGTCATTCAACGACCTTGAAGAGGCATAGCTTAGTATTTATTTTTGCTGCTGCTGTTGCTGCTGCTGCTGCTGCTGCTCGAGGCCCCACAGATCGGGTGTCTGTACAGCAGCGAACAGACGACATTTGAAATTTAACTGTTAATTTTAACACACTTGTACCTTTAAGTCTCTTAACTTAATTTATTTGCGGCTGCTGCAGCAGCAACTGCAGCAGCAGCCACTGCAGCAGCAGACACTGCAGCAGCAACTGCAGAATTAGCAGCAGCGGCTAGAGGGAGAGTACAGTAGCGAAGACGGCAGCTGCAGCGCTAATAAAGGCAGCAGCAGCAGCCTATATAGCGGGAGCAGCAACAGCAGCAGCAACAGCAGCAGCTCTCACAGCAGCAATAGTTGTTCTTAGCTGCAGCAGCAGCCGCAGCAATAGTTCTTCTCTGCTGCTACAGCAACAGCAGCAGCAGCAGCAGCATTAGTAGCCAAGCCATTTATAGTTGCCGCGGCCTCAACACCCGATACAAATGAATGCAACTTCTGCAGCAGCAGCAGCAGCTGATGCTGCAGCAGCAGCAACTACTGCTGCTGCGCTTTCGTCAGCAGCAGGAACGCCTGCAGCAGCAGCAGCAAATTGCAGCAGCAGCGATGCAGTTGCTGCTGCACCAGTAGACGATGTAATCATAAGTGTTAATTTTCTGCGTCATGCAGGTAAGGAGCTGCTGTTGCTGCTGCTGTTGCTGTTGCTGTTGCTGCTGTTGATGTTGCTGCTGCTGCTGTTTAGGAGTGCTGCTTCACTTCGATGCATTCTGCTTCTGCTGCTTCCACCTGTTGAAATCCCTTTGTTGCGTCAGCAGCAGCAGCAACAGTAGCAGCAGCAGCAGCAACAGCAACAGCAGCAGCAGCAACCGCAGGAAGCTGACGTACAGACAGTTGTTTTTGCTTTTGCTGCTGCTTTTTCTTCTGCTGCAGAGGGTAGTCACAACGTAGGGGCACGCGACAGGTAAACCCTAAACCCTAAACCCTAAACCCTCAGCAGCTAGTGGTTTGCCTGAGTCTGGATTGGAGACACCCGGTTGTGTGTTGCTGCATCTCAGCGGTGCTGCTTCTGCTGCTGCTTTTGCTGCTGCTGCTTCTGCTGCTGCTGCTGCAGGCCTGCTGGTCGCAGCTGCTACTGGGTGTATTCGCAGCAGCAGCACTTTGACGCAGATTTATCTGAAGCAGGTTTGCTGCAGGCGCGAGCAGCAGGAGCAACAATGCCGAAGCCTTTGCTGCTGGCGCTGCAGCAGCAGCAGCAGCAGCAGCAGCAAGGTTGCTGCTGCTGCATTCCTTTTGCTGTTGTCTACACCAGTTCATTAAGACGAACAATTAGAACAGCCTATGAGACCCTCCGTGCTGCACTGGGGCCCTCAGCAGCAGCAGCAGACACAGCAGCAGCAGCAGCAGACACAGCAGCAGCAGCAGCAATAGACGTCCCTGTTGTAGCCTTAGAGGAGACAAGAGAATGGGCTGGGGGGAATCATCAATGCGACAGCAGATACCCGTAAGCAAACAACACTGCAGCAGCAGCAGCAGCAGCAGCAGCAGCAGCAGCAGATACTGCAGCAGGGTGCAGAAGCAGCAGCAGCAGATATTGCAGCAAACTGTAGCAGCAACAACAGCAGCAGACATTGCAGCAGACTGCAGCAGCAGCAGCAGCAGCAGCAGCAGCAG
>NW_013549705.1:3083-5583 GCF_000499425.1 Eimeria acervulina
GCTGCTGCTCTTCAGGCTGCAGCAGCAGACCCTGTGGGCTTCATCTCTGTTTACACAAATTTCTTTCCCTTGCGAAAGCGATGGTTAGTGCGAGCTCTGCTGCTGCTGCTGCTGCTGCAGTGTTGCTGCTGCTGCTGCCGTGTTGCTGCTGTTGCTGCTGCAGCTGCAGTGTTGCTGCTGCTGCCGTGTTGCAGCTGCAGCTACAGTGTTACTGCTGCTTCAGTGTTTCTGCTGCTGCAGTGGTGCAGCTGTTGCTGCTGCTGTTAGTGCCACTGCCGCTGCCGCGGGTGCTGCTACTGCTGCCTCAACTGTTGCTGCTGTTGCTGCTGCTGCTGCTGCTGCTGCTGTTCAGAAGACCCTTTGCCTGCTTCTATGCCCCGCGAGACTCGCCAGGAGATTGATTGCCGCTGTCTCCTTTTCTTAAACCGTCTCAAAGACCTTGCAGAATCTGTTGCTGCTGCTGCTGCTGCTGCAGCAGCAGCTGAAAAGGACGGGCAGGCGATTTGCCCTCGCTGCAGCAAGCCGCTGTCTCCAAACTGCAGCAACAGCAACAGCAGCAGCAGCAGCAGCAGCAGCAGCAACGCAGAAGACAACATTGATGCCACACCGACCACCACCAGCACCACCCCCAGCAGCAGCAGCAGCACAACCACCACCCCCAGCAGCAGCAGCAGCAGCAGCAGCAGGAGCAGCTGCATTACCCCTACCAACATGAGCAGCAGCAGCACCACCACCGCCTTCAACAGCAGCCTGAGCAGCAGCAGCAACAGCAACAGCAGCAGCAGCAGCAGCAGCAGCAGAATACGGAGAGTAGAGGTGCTTGTTGTAACGCACAGCGCTTGGCTGCGAAGCTTGCTGTCTCTTTTGCTGCTGTATGCGCCTTCATCCAGGGCCTTTCATAACTGCGAATGGAGACACTTAAACTTTTGTCGTCTCTCTCTTCTGCATTTACTTCCGCGAGCAAAACAAAGGGTATATATATATATCTATATAATATATATATATATATATGTTTATATATATATATATGTTTATATATATATTATATATATATATATACATTTATATATTTATATATATATCTATATATTTATATATATATATATATGTGTCTTTGTCTTTTCTATTTTTTATTTTTGCTGTTTATTTAGCGCTTTGTTTGGTTTTGTTAGGTGTATCTGTATTTATAGATAATATATATAATATGTTTATATATATATATATGTATATATATATGTTTATATATATATATATAGATTCTATATATATGTTAACAAAAGATGTATATATGGGCGTAGGGTTTACGAATGCATGCATATAAATATAAATAAAATAAATAAAATAAATATATATATATATATATTTATATTTATATATATATATATTTATATTTTTAATGTTAATATTGTACATTATGTACAGTTAATTTATTTTGCATGTTAAATATATTAAATGTAATAAAAATAAATTTATTAATATATTAAATATATGAAGGTCATTACATGTATACGAATAATATATTATGTATATTTATGTATATATATAATATATATATGTATATATATAGTATATATTTATGTATATATATATACATTGTTATATCTATATATATGTAGTTATATATATTTATGTATATGTATATATATAAATAAATATGTATACATATAGTTATGTATAATTGTGTGTATATATATGTATATTTGTGTACATATGTATACATATAGCATATATATATAAACATATATATATATATTTATTTATTTATTCATTTATATTACACCATCTTCTTCTGGTGTCTGCATGCAGGCCTTAGCGCCCCGCGTGTCTTCTCCTTTTGCTGAGCTGCCTTTAAAACCTGCAGCAGCAGCAGCAACAACAGCAGCAGCAGCAGTAGTAGCAGCAGGAGCAGCAGCAGGAGGAGCAAAGCGATGGCGTATCTCGTCTCTTTCTTCTTTGCTGCAGCTGCATGCGCAGCAGCCTCTTACTGTTCTTCTTTACCCTCCTAAAGAGACATCAAAAGAAATTGCTGCTGCTGTGCAGCAGATTCGATCGTGGATTCAGCAGCAGCAGCAGCAGCAGCAGCAACAGCAGCAGCAGCAGCAGCAGGTGATGGAGGAGGCGCACGCTGTGTCTTTGCCTTTATGGCCTGCCTTGCAGCAGCAACAAGAGCAGCAGCAGCAGCAACAGCTGCTGCTGCAGCAGCAGCAGCTGTTGACTGATGGGTTAGACTGCATTCGTCGCGTCGCAGTAGAAGAGGTTTGTTTATCCCTGCAGCAACAGCAGCAAATGCTTCCTTTTGTTTGTTCTTTATAATAATATATTTATTATATTTTATTTATTTCTTCTGTCATTTAAAGCACCAATTGAAATGCATGCAGAGGCAGGCTCTGCTGCTGCTGCTGTTGCTGCTGCTGCAGCTGCAGCTAGCAGCTTGGCTGCCTTCTATTGCTTGTTTTCTCTATTAGTATGAGTAATAATAATAATAATTATTATTATTATT
>NW_013549705.1:10583-13083 GCF_000499425.1 Eimeria acervulina
TTGAAGGCCCTTGCGCTTGCGGTGCAGCAAATCCCCCAGCTGCCGCTTCTCAGCAAGCTGCTGCTGCAGCTGCTGCTGCAGCACAAGCAGCTGCTGCTGCTGCTGCTGCGTCTCTCCACCCTGCTGCTGTTGCTGCTGCTGCTGCTTTTGAGATACATCGGAAACCCCAGAGGAAGCAACAATGCTGCTGCCAGACGGAGAGGCATCCCCGCGAGCAAGATTGCTGCTGCTGTTGCTGTTGCTGCCTGCAGCAGCAATTGCTGCTGCCTCTGCTGGCTGTCCCTCTTCTCTAAGGATTTGCGCTGCGGCTTGTAGCAGCTGCTGCTGCTGTTGCTGGCTGTGCTGCATGCGAGCTTCCTGCTGCTGCTGCTGCTGCTGCTTCTCTATCTCATCTATTTTCTGCTGTATGTGCTCTCGACGCTGCAGCAGCAAACTTGTCTCCTCGTTGCACTGTCTCCTTGCTGCTGCTTCTTGCTGCTGCAGCTGCTGCGTGAAGAGACATTCATAGCTTATCCCCCGCACTGAGGGACGAATTCGCTCCGGGTGCCCTAAAACGCAAACCCTAAACCCTAAACCCTAAACCCTAAACCCTAAACCCTAAACCCTTACTAAACCCTAGACTCTAAACCCTAAACTCTTCAGCCAAAAGCACTAGACCCTGAATTCGCAAATCCTAAACCCTAAACTCCAAACCCTAAACCCTTACTAAACCCTAACCCCTAAACCCTAAACCCTAAACCCTAAACCCTCACCGATTCTAAGGCAGACGGGTTTGAGGGTTTGTGCGGTGTACGGGTCGCTAAGGCCTCCGTTTAGAATTCTCTCTGCTACTTCATCTACTGCTGCATTTGATGGAGCGCAGACAAGTATCTTCTTGCTGCCTTGTGCTGCTGCTGCTGCTGCTGTTGCTGCAGCAGCAGCAGCAGTAGCAGCAGCAGCTTGCTGCTGCCGCAGCTGTCCATACACCGCAGCTAATAACGCAAGCAATGTAGTCGTCTTCCCTGTCCCTGGGGGCCCCTGAACAATGCCTACAGGGGCAGCCCCCTGCAGCAGACCCGTTACAGCAGACAACTGCAGCAGCAGCAGCAGCAGCAGCAGCAGCAGCAGCAGCAGTAGATGGGGCAGCAGCAGGTGGAGCAGCAGCAGGTGGAGAAGCAGCAAGGAGAGCAGCAGCAAAATCAGACGGATGAAACTGCAGGAACTAGAAGCAAACACCAGCTGGGAGAGCAGCAACAGAAGCAGCAGGTAGAGCAGCAGCAGCAGCTAGAGTAGCAGCAACAGCAACACGCAGAGTGCAGGAGGAGCAGAAGCAACAGCAGCGGCAGCATGAAGAGCAGCAGCACCACAAGCAGCATAGAACAGAAGCAGAAACAGCAGGATGAAGAGCAGCAGCAGCAGAAGCAGCCTGAAGAGCAGCAGCAACATGAAAAGAAGCAGCAGCAGCAGCAGCAGAGGGACGAGTAAGAGCAGCAATAGTCCAACCTGAGAGGGATTGAGGCGGTAGCTTTTCGTTAGCTGCTGCAGTTGGTGCTGCTGCATGTGCTGCCGCTGCTGCTGCTGCAGCAAACTTGCTGCTGCAGGAAATGCTGCAGCAGCATCAGCAAGCGACCGTATGCGGAGCGACGACCCACTACTACCCCCTTGCTTCTGCTTCTGCTGCTGCTGCCGCTGCTGCTGCTGCTGCTGCTGCTGCTGCTGCAGAGGAGACAGAATAGAGGAGACAAAGGGACAAGCCTCGCACTGAAAGAGAGACATTACTTCTCGCAGCAAAGGCGTCAAACTCTGCAGCGGGAACAGCCACCACTTGCTGTTGAGATCGAGCCGCAGCGAGTTTATCTGCAGCAGCAGCAGCAGCAGCAGCAGCAAAGCAGGACAGCAGTAGCGGCAACAGCAGCAACGACAACAGCAGCAACAGCAACAACAGAGCAGGACAGCAGTAGCAGGAACAGCAGCAGCAGCAACAGGAACAGCAGCAGCAGCAACAACAACGCAAACATGCATGCAGCAGATATTGATAAAGCAAATGACAGCAGCAGCAGCAATCGGCAGCAGCAGCAATTTGGAGCAGCGGCAGCAGTAGCAACAGCAGCAACAGCAGCAGCAACAGCAGCACCAGCAGCAGCAACAGCAGCAACAGCAGCAGCAACAGCACTGATTACCCTCTGAGGTTCGACAGCAACAGTAACGGAGGCCCCCAGCAGCAGCCGCACTGTCAAACCCTCATGGCGCTGCTCTTGGCTGCCCCACGCCTCCACCACTCCTGCAGCAGCAGCAGCAGCAGCAGCAGCAGCAGTAACAGCAGCAGCAGCAGTAACAGCAGCAGCAGCAGCAGTAACAGCAGCAGCAGCAGCAGTAGTAGTAGTAGGAACAGCAGCAGCAGCAACAGCAACGAACAGCGACAGCGGCCTCAAAAACTCTCCCAGACAACGTCATACAGCAGCAGCAGCAATAGCAGCAGCAGCAGCAATAGCAGCAGCAGCAGCAGCAGCAGCAAACTGAC
>NW_013549705.1:18083-21200 GCF_000499425.1 Eimeria acervulina
AGCAGCAGACACAACGGAGACAACCCAATATCAGCAATATGCTGCTGCTGCAGCAACTCCTGCAGCAACAGCTGCTGCTGCTGCTGCTGCTGCTGCGATTGCTGCTGGTATGCAAGCGCCAGCGCATCTTCGCCTTTGTCTTGCTGCTGTTCCACTGCTGCAAAGAAATCATATTCTCCCTGTTGCTGCTGCTGCTGCTGCTGTTGCTGCTGCTGCTGCTGCAGCTTCAGCAGCTGCAGCAGCAGCACGTGCATGCCATTGGTTTGCTGCTGCAGCAGCAGCAAATCCTCCCTAGAGGCCCCATCAGGGATCCAGGAAGGGGGCCTCGGGCGTCTGTTGTTGCTGCTTGCTGCAGATAATCCTGCTATCATCATCTGCTGCTGCTGCTGCTGCTGCTGCGGTGGGAGCAGCAGCAACTGCAGCAGCAAAGATAGAGGCATACGCTCTCCTAAGAAACACAGCAGCACACCTGCTGGGGTTTCTGTACGAGCACTCAGTGTGCGGCTTGCTGCCATCAGCAGCTGAGCTACTGTCGTCTCAACAAGTCTGCTGCTGCTGCTGCTGCTGCTGCTGCTGCTGCTGTAGGCTGAGCAAGGTAGTGACCCTTTCCAGTGTTCATTGTGCTGCAGCTGCAGCTGCTGCTGCTGCTGCTGCTCGAGTCTTCCTGTTGCTGTTGATTTCTCCCCCTGGGCTGTCTCTTCTGTATGGGCCGCTTCAGCAGCAGCAGCTGCTGCTTCTGTGCGTATGCGGTAGAGACAGCGAAGGAGACGAGAGATATCAAAGGCTAGCCACTCTCTGTAAAGATGAACAGCTGCTTCTTTGTCTCTGCTGTAGCAGCAAAACGACTGCAGCAACTCTTCTTGAGCCCCCAAGTAGCAGCAGCAGCAAGCAGCACACCGCAGCAAAAAATATTCAAATTGCTGCAGCCATCTGTCTTCAACATCGCGAGCAAACGCCAGCAGCAAACGCCGTACATACACCTCACGTGGCAAGGCATCAATGCTGCTGCTGCTGCTGCTGCTGTTGCTGTTGCTGCTGCTGCTGCAGATGCTGCTGCTGCTGTTGCTGCTGCTGTTGGTGTGGCTGTTGGCGGCAATCGCATGTCTGTGTTCGCGGTTATCTCTGCTGCTGTTTCTGCTTTTGCAGGCGCAGCAGTTGCAGCAGCTGCAGCAGCTGCAGCAGCAGAAGAAGCACTCCTTATCTCTGTTTGAGTACGCCAGCTCTAGTCGGCTGAGAGCAGCACAAACAGCAGCATCTACTTCTGCTGCACTCGCTAGATTTGAAATGCATAGGAGTGCTTCTGGCTGCAGTGGTGTCTCCTGAGGAGACAGTGGAATCACGCTGCCGTCGTGGGGGGCCCACATTCTGCTGCTGCTGCTGCTGCTGTTGCTGCTGCTGCTGTTGCTGCTGTTGCTGCTGCTGTTGCTGCAGCTGCTGCTGCAGCAGAAGCAGCAGCTGCTGCCGCAGCAGCAGCAGGGGGATTCGGCTAGTACGAGCGAGTGCTTCTGCTGCTGATAATCCTGATGCTGATGCTGCTGCTGCTGCTGCTGCTGCTGATGCTGCTGCTGCTGCTCAGCGCTGCAGCAGCATGTTCAGAGGCCCTGAAGCAAGCTGTTTGTCTATAAACATTAAAATATTTTAATTACTTTTTTAAATACAGAAAGTAAGAAGAAGACTTAAAGACGCTTTGAATCGATGATACACTGTTGCAGCAGCAGCAGCAGCAGTAGCAGCTACTGCTGCTGCTGCTGCTGCTGCTGCTGTCGGCACAGGGGCCCCCAACGACATCGGTGCTGTTCTAAGTCATCCTGCTGCTGCTGCTGCAGCAGCAGCAGCAGCAGCAAAGTTAAACCAAGTTGAATTATAGAAGATGTTTAATTCTAAGAAGAAGTAAGCAAGAGACTGAGATATACCTACGCTGCTGCTGCTGCTGCTGTTGTTGCTGCTGCTGCTGTTGCTGCTGCTCTTACTCTTGTAGTTCTGCTTGTGCTGGTGCGTGCACGACTGCTGCTGCTGCTGCTGCTGCTGTTGCTTGCTGCTATCCTTCAGTGTTTCTAGTTTATTATAAAACTCAAAGGCGCTCTATACATATTATAGCGGAGCAGAAGGCACGTGCTGCTGCTGCTGCACCAGGAGCAGCAGCTGCTGCTGCTGCTCCTGCATCGAGACGCGGAGGTGTTATTAAATAGGGTGTCTGTGCAGCAGCACCAGCGAAGACAGAAGCTACACAAAACTGCAGCGCTGCAGCAGCAGCCGCAACAAACAGCGGCAGAACAAGTCTGTGGGGTGGTGCAGCAGCAACGGCAGCAGCAGCAGCAACGGCTGCAGCAGCAGCAACGGCAGCAGCAAACATAGTTGCTGCTGCAGCAGCAAGTCTTTTTATTTTCATGGCTCCTTTGAATCATACTAACGTATATCCTGCTGCTGCAGCTCCTGCTGCTGCAACTCTTGCTGCTGCAACTCCTGCTGCTGCAACTCTTGCTGCTGCATCTCTTGCTGCTGCATCTAATATACTGCTGCTGCAGCTCTTGCTGCTGCTTCTCTTGCTGCTGCAACTCTTGCTGCTGCATCTCTTGCTGCTGCATCTAATATCTCTTGCTGCTGCATCTCTTGCTGCTGAATCTCTTGCTGCTGCAGTATAAATAATTAGTTTGCTTTCATGCAGAGCGTGCGGTGTATCTGCAGCAAATAGAAGACAGAGACAGCTGCGCATATAAAAATTATATTTTTATATAGATAGGAATAAATGTATAATATATAAATATATAATATATAATATATATATTTTATATGATATATATATATATATATTTTATTATATAGATTATATAAATTATGCATATTATATATATTATATATGATATATATATTACATTATATATATTATATATATTATATTATATATATATTGTGTATAATATATAATATATATATTATATTATGTATAATATATATATTATATATATTATATATGTTATATATATTATATTATGTATATTATTTATATTATATATATTACATATATCATATATACATATATATATGTTAATTATATTATCTTGAGTATAATACTAATTATTATTTGCTGCTCTGTTTGCTGTTTATTTTATTTTTATT
>NW_013549704.1:0-14598 GCF_000499425.1 Eimeria acervulina
TATATATATATATTTAAAGACAGAGAAAGAAATGCGTTAAAATAAAAATAAAATAAATGCAGTAAAATAAAAAATAAACAAAAAAATAAAAATAAATAAAAAAATTAAATAAACAACAACAAAGACATCACGCGGAATCTAAACAAATAAAAATAAATTAAATAAATAAATAAATAAATAAATAAATAAATAAATAAATTATATAAATAAATATATAAAGTAAATAAACAAACAAAGATAAAACAAAGAAAGAAAGAAACAGTAAAAGTAAATGAAAAACCTGAAACAAACAAAAATAACACAAGTTGTAGGGTTTAGGGTTTAGGGTTTAGGGTTTAGGGTTTAGGGTTTACCTTTACGCAAATGCCCTTCTTGTGAGGGGCCCCCTCTAACCATTTGCTGCTCAAACAAACACAGAGACAGAAAAAGCAACATATAAACCTTCCTGTTGCTGCTGCTGCTTCTCTTGCTGCTGCTGCTGCTGCTGTTCTTGCTGCAGCGGTTACTCCCAGTACTGCTGCTGCTGCTATTGTTAGTGCTGCTACTAGTTCTGTTGCTGCTGCTGCTGTTGCTCTTTCTGCTGCTGCTCTTGCTGCTGCTGCTCTTGCTGCTGCTGCTCTTGCTGCTGCTGCTGCTGCTGTTGCTGCTGCTGCTGCTGGGTCTAACCTGCGAATGTTAGGGGGTTTAAGCCGAGGGACCTGCAGCGGCCTCCGCTTATAAAAGAGACGGCCGCTGATGTTGCGAGTGCTGAAGTAACGTCTGCTGCCTGCTGCTGCTGCTGCTGTTGCTGCTGCTGTTGCTGCTGCTGGTGCTGCTGCTGTTGCTGCTGTTCCTGTTCCTGCTGTTACTCTTCGCAGTGCTGCTGTTTCTGCAGCTCCTGTTCCTATTATTGCTGGTGCTGCTGCTGCTGCTGCTGAGTTAAGCGAGACACTGATCTCTCTCGTGCTGCTAGGAGACACAGGGGGGCCCCCACAGGGCAGGGGCCCCCCACTATGTTTGCAGGGGGGCCCCCCTAGGGGCCCCCAGGGTAAAGTTGTACGAAGTTTGCTGCTGAAGAAGTGAGAGACATACCGCTGTGCAGTGCAGCGCAGCAACATCTTCCTCCTCCTGCTGCTGCTGCTGCTGCTAGGGCTGCTGCTGCTCCTGGTGCTGCTGCTCCTGGTGCTGCTTGTACTGGTGCTATAGGTGCTCTTGATGCTGTTGCTGCTGCTGTTGCTGCTGCTGTTGCTGTTGTTGTTGCTGCTGCTGCTGCAGAGCGTGAAGGCTGCCCCGGTCGCGCTGTGCTCTGCTGCAGCAGCAGCAAACCAATTTTGCTGCAGCAAAAGCTGCAGCAACTGCAGCAGAAGCTGCAGTAGCGGCTATTAATGCTGTTTCAGCTAATGCTGCTGCTGCTGCTGCTGCTGCTGTTGCTGCACTGTGCTTTGCGAGCAGAGACACGAGAGATAAGAGGGGGTCGTTAGCCGTTAGAAGCTGTAAATACACATGAAATAAACCCTAAACCCTAAACCCTAAACCCTAGAGATTAAACCCTAAACCCTCAACGGTTATAGAGCAAAAGTCTCTATGGGCCCCCTTAAGGGGCCCCCCGCTGGGGGCCCCCAACCCCGGGCCCTGGGCCCCCCTCCCCCCCTCAATTTCAGCAGCTGCTCAGGCAGCAATCAATATACAAACCCTAAACCCTAAACCCTAAACCCTAAACCCTAAACCCTAAACCCTTATTACAGCCTTTGCGGGCCTTTCGGGGGAAGTTGTGTGCTCAGAGTGAGGAGAGAGAGCAACACGCAAACCCTAAACACTCGTGCCTTGCCACCAAACCCTAAACCCTAAACCCTAAACCCTAAACCCTAAACCCTAAACCCTAAACCCTAAACGCTAAACCCTAATATTTTATTTATTAGCAGAGAATTCTGCGGTCCTTTCCCCAAATCGCAAGCCTCCACCCCCTAAACCCTAAACCCTAAACCCTTAAACCCTAAACCCTCTTTGTTTGTTTGATTGTTGCTGTATATATCTTCTTTTCTCTCTATTTGCTGTCTCCTGTTATATTTTATTTATTTTTTATTCGTCTCTCTGCATGTGTGGCTGACTGTCTGCTGCAGTCTCTGCTGCAGTCTCTGTCTTTGTTTGCTGCTGCTGCTCTGTCTTCTTTTACCGCATAAATAGCGAAAGAAACTGTCTCTTGCTGCTCTTATCTGCTGCTGCTGCTGCTGCTGTTGCTGCTGCTGTTGCTGCAGTCATGGATCTTACCTCCCTAAACCTCAGCAGCAACTTGCTGCTGCTTCTAGGGGGTGTATTATTGTTGTTTCTGCTGCTGCAGCGCAGCAGCAGCAGCAGCAGCAGCAGCAGTATAAACCCTCTGTCTTATTTATTTAAATCTTTTCAGCAAGACCCTACTGATGCTTTATCAAAGTTATTAGGCGGCACACACCTGGGGGCCCCTCACTTGGGGGCCCCCTATCTTCATCGCGCTTTATCTCGCATTAGATCTTGCGTCAGCAGCGAAGACAGAGAAGAATGTAAAATGGTTTTATGCGTTCGTAATGGTGTGCATACACCCCAAACCCTAAACCCTAAACCCTAAACCCTAAACCCTAAACCCTATAGTCGTAGCTAAACGGATGGATAATACAGCTTGTGGGCGTCTATACGAATTTCCTATCTCTATTCAATTTGTTTATACATGCATGCATGCATGCAGCACATGCATGCATGCATGCAGCACATGTTTATACATGCATGCATGCATGCATGCATATAAACAAAGTTAGTGTAGTAGCGTCTGTGCGAGGAGGTTCATTGTATGTTTCTTTTGGGGCTTTGTTTGCATGCATATATAATTATTTCTTCTGGGGCTTTGCATGCATGCATTGAATAATTTCTTTTGGGGCTTTGCATGCATGCATGCATTGCATAATTTCTTGTGGGGCTTTGCATGCATGCATGCATTGAATAACTTCTTTTGGGGCTTTGTTTGCATGCAGATTTAGGAATGGGGCGAGGTAAGGTGGCTGCGCAGTGTGCGCATGCAGCTCTGGGTGCGTATAGAAAAGCAAAGAAGGCATCGGAAGCTGTTATAGCAGCAGAGATGCAGG
Source organism: Eimeria acervulina (assembly GCF_000499425.1). Taxonomy (NCBI): domain Eukaryota; phylum Apicomplexa; class Conoidasida; order Eucoccidiorida; family Eimeriidae; genus Eimeria; species Eimeria acervulina. Next base: position 3,093 of record NW_013549704.1, read on the forward strand.
GGGGCCCCCCTGCTGCTGCTGCTGCTGCTGCTGCTGCAACTTGGAAGGCAATAGAGCGTCTTGCTTTGTGGCTGGACCTCTGGGAGCAGCGAGGCGAGACAAAAGTTGTCTTAAGATTTCCTGTACGTACACCCGAAAACCCTAAACCCTAAACCCTAAATAAACGACAAAGAGAAGAATAACGAATATAAACGCTGCACAAAGACAGCACAGAGCATGCAGATACTCAAACTGCATACTGGCGGACTATGATGTGCATGCGAAGCCTGCTGCAGCTGCTGCTGCTGGTGTTGCTGCTGCAGATGCTGCTGCTGCTGCTGTATCAGCTGCTGCTGCTGCTGCTGCTGCTTGCTGCTGTTGGTGTAATGCTTTTATTGCGAGTTTATTGCTCTTAGTTGCGTGTCTGACGTTTGTTTATTTTGTCTACTGTCTAATATTTATATTTATATTTATATTTATATTTATATTTATATTTTATTATTTCTGCGGGTTGCTGAGGTGTATCTGCAGGATGAAGAAGCAGGATTAGATATTGTAAAGGCAGCAGCTGCAGCGGGCCTCAACGTCTGCTGCGTACGCGACGCTGTAAGTTTTAGGGTTTAGGGTTTAGGGTTTAGGGTTTAGGGTTGGCAGGTGGGAGTTAAGCGCGGCTGCCCGTCTGAGGTGTACGCACAGCAGCAGCTGTATGCTGCTGCTGCTGCTGATGCTGCTGCAGTATTTGCTGTACTGATTGTTGCTTTGGGGGGCCCCATGGCTTCTCCTGCTGCATGCAAGGGCTCTCTTGGGGCCCTCCCTGCAGCAGCAGGAAACAGAGGGAGCGAACTGTGCTGCAGCAGCAGCAACAGCAGCAGCAGCAACAGCAGCAGCAGCTAGCCTTGCATGCAATCTGTGTGGATTGACTGGGCTGCAGGGACGCACACAAGTACCTCGAGGCTCTATGACTGCTATTGCTGTGGGGCCAGGTGAGCAAGCAGCAGCAGCACCACATAGCATAGACCCGGTAAATGCAGGCCCATACATTTTTGCAGCTGTTGTACGTATACCTTTTCTTCTTGCTGCTGCTGCTGTTGCTGCTGCTGCTGCTGCTGCTGCTCAGCCCCAATTGGCCGCATTGACAAGGTGACGGGACACCTGAAGCTGTTATGATGCCTCTGTCTCTTTCATCTTATTAGGGGCCCCCACCTCTCTAATAATATAGGGGGCCCCTATTAATGCTTTGGGGGCCCCCCACACCCCCTCGAGTTTGTAGGGGCCCCCAAGTGCTGCTGAGGGCCCCTAAGGACATTTAAAGGGCCCTCTAGGATATCTTTAGGGGCCCCACAGGCCCTCTAAGGGGCCCTACGGTCCTTTAGGGGGCCCCCTAGGATCTTTAGGGGGGCCCCCTAGGGCCTTTAGGGGGCCCCCAAGGGCCTTTAGGGGGGCCCCCTAGGATCTTTAGGGGGGCCCCCTGGGGTCCTTTAGGGGGCCCCCTAGGGTCCTTTAGGGGGGCCCCCTAGGGTGCTTTAGGGGGCCCCCTAGGGTCCTTTAGGGGGCCCCCAAGGGCCTTTAGGAGGGCTCATGTTCGTTTGCTGCTGCTTCCCTGAGTTTTGTCTCTGCTGCTGCAGCAGCAGGTGTCTCCAGCATTGTTGTCTAATTTTGCTTTCTTGCGTTTTCATTCACACCGTTGTTTTGCTACGCTTGCTGCTGCTTCTGCTGCAGCTTTTGCCGAAGCAGAAGCAGCAGCAGAGCACAAGCAGCAGCACGTGCTGCTGCTGTTGCTGCAGCACTTGCTGCTGCTGCAGCACTTGCTGCAGGTGCGTGCCTCCGCAGCGCTGCAACCTCATAATTGTTTTGTTTTCTTCTTGATTATCTACGAGTCTTTCAGTTGTCTCTGTTTGTCTTTATTTTATTTTATTTATTTATGTCTTTGTCTTGCGTTGTCTGTCTTTGTCTCCGTCTGTAAAGAGTCTGTTGTTGCTGAGAAACTGTCTCCTCGTATTTGTTTGTTTAAACCCCCTTGTCTCTGTTTGCTTATTTTCGTCTGTCTCTCTGTCTCTGTCTCCTTCGTACTCCTTGCCTTACTCTGTCTGTCTCCACTTAGCTGTCTGTCTCTGTCTCTGTCTTCTTATCTCTTACTCTGTCTCTCTGTCTCTGTCTCTCTGTCTCTGTCTCTCTGTCTCTGTTTATGTTTGCGTTTCTGTCTCTGCCTGTCTCTCTGTCTCTCTTTCTGTCTCCGTCTCTGTTTTTGTCTCTGTCTCTCCTTCTCTGTCTCCTTTTATCTGTCGCTGTCTCTGTCCTCCTTTCTCTGTCTCTTTGTCTTTGCTTTTGTCTGTCTCTGTCTGTCTCTTTCTGTGTCTCTGTCTCTGTCTCTGTCTCCGTCTGTCTCTGTCTCTGTTTATGTTTGTGTCTCCTTCTGTCTCTTTTTGTCTCTGTCTCTCTTTATTTCTTTGTCTGTCTCTCTGTCTCTCTATCTCTGTCTCTGTTTCTGTCTCCTTTCCTGTCTCCCTATAGAGCAGCAGAACAGCAGCAGCAGAACAGCAGCAGCAAAGCAGCAGCAAAACAGCAGCACTTGCTGCTGCATGTTGCATAGATTAGCCCTTAGCTTCCCCGCCAGTACGCAGAGTTGCTGCTGCTGCTGCTACTGCTGTTGCTGCTGCAGCAGCAGCTCACAGCTGTAGCAGGAGCCTGCAGCTGTTACTGTTGCTGTTGTGGTTGATGCTGCTGCAGCAGCCTGCATCTCGCAGCAGCAGCAGCAGCAGCAGCAGCACATCTTTTGGGGTGTACGTACACCGCGGTGTTTAATAAATAAGCAAAGACATAAACCCTAAGCTGCAGATATCTGCTGTCTCCTTTCCTTCTGCTGCTGTTTATACACTGTGAACAGCAGCAAACAAAATAAGAGAAAGGAGACAGTAGAACAGCAGCAAACAAAACAGCAGCAGCAAATTTGTCTCCTTTGCTGTTTGTCTCCTTTTCTTGCGTCCCTCTCTTCTCTCGCGCTGCAGCTCTGCTGTCGCTTTAGGCACCTAAACCCTAAACCCTAATCCTTGAGCTCTAAACCCTTGACAATCAAACCTAAACCCTAAACCCTAAACGATACACTCCTTTTACTCTTCTTCTGTCTACCCTATTCTGTCTCCTTTGTCTGTCTCTTTTGTTTATTTGTCTCTATTTGTCTGTCTCCTTTCTTTATTTGTCTCTATTTGTCTGTCTCTTTTGTTTATTTTAATTGCGGACACCCGAGTGCATGCGCCCCACAAAATAATTGCAGGTGTAATCCGACAGTATGTGCAAACGAATGTTCTCGCTGCTGCTGCAGCTGCTGCTGTTTCTGCTGCTGCTGCTGCTGTTTCCGCTGCTGCTGCTGCTGCTGCTGCATTCGTCTGTCGGAGGTAATCCCTCACTGACAAGCCCCACAAACACGTAGAGACAGAAAACCTAACTGCTGCTGCAGCAACACAAGCTGCAGCAGCAACACAAGCTGCAGCAGCAGCACAAGCTGCAGCAGCAAAACAACCTGCAGCAGCAGCACAAGCTGCAGCAGCAACACAAGCTGCAGCAGCAACACAAGCTGCAGCAGCAGCACAAGCTGCAGCAGCAGCACAAGCTGCAGCAGCAACACAAGCACAAGCTGCAGCAGCAGCACAAGCTGCAGCAGCAACACAAGCTGCAGCAGCAAGACAAGCTGCAGCAGCAAAACAACCTGCAGCAGCAGCACAAGCTGCAGCAGCAACACAAGCACAAGCTGCAGCAGCAGCACAAGCTGCAGCAGCAACACAAGCTGCAGCAGCAAAACAACCTGCAGCAGCAACACAAGCTGCAGCAGCAACACAAGCTGCAGCAGCAAAACAACCTGCAGCAGCAGCAGTACCTGCAGCACCAGCAGGATATCAAGCTGAAGCACGCGCTGCAGCAGCAGCATGAGCTGCATCATCAAAAGCTGCAGCAGCAGCAGGATATGTAGTAGCAGCAGGAACTGCAGCAACAGCAGCAGAAACTGGTGCTGCTGCTACATAAGCTGCTGCTGGAGAGTGTAGGTTTATGTGTCTCTTCTGCGTCTGCTGCGTTTGTGCTGCTTCGCTAACTCTCTCTCTGCTGCTAGCCCTCTTCGTCTCTCTTTAAACCCTCTACCCTTTCTGTTTTTTGTTTTTCTTTTGCTTTTGCTGCTGCTGCTGCTTCTGCTTCTGCTGCTGCTGCTGGTGCTGCTGTGTCGGTGTCTCCTGTGTCTCCTCATTCGTCTTTCCCGGCTGCTGCTCCTACTTCTACCCCTGCCCCTGCTGCTGCTGCTGCTGCTGCTGCTGAGGTGTCTCCTGTGTCTCCTTCCCTCTGTTCTTCTGTCTCTGCTGTCTCTCCACTGTCTCCTTTTAATATATTTTAACTCCCAGCTGCGGCTGCGGCTGCGGGGGGCTCTTGCTGCTGTGCTTCCTGCTGCAGTAAACCTGAAGAGAAGCAGCAGCAAATATAATTAAATTCAAGCAAAACATAAACAAACAGAAGGAGACATCGAGAAGAAAAAAAAATAGCAGCAGCAGCTGCAGCAACAGCAAAAGACGCAGAGGCAACAGCTCCAGCAGCAACAGCAGCAAAACCAGCAGCAGCAACTAGAGCAGCAACAGCAACAGCAGAAACACCAGCAGCAGCAGCAGCAACAGCAGCAACAGCAACAGCAACAGAAGCAGCACCAAAAGCAGCAGCAGCAACTGCAGCAGCAACAGCAGCAGCAGCAACAGCAGCAGCAACAGCAGCAGCAGCAGCAGCAGCAAACCTTGAATCAAGTGTCCGCTTGTCCTCTGCTGCTGATCGCCACCTGCTGAAGCTGTCTCTATCTGTGGGGCTCTTCCAGTGGGGGCCCCTATAGTAGGGGCCCCCTCTAGAGTTTGCTGCTGCTGCTGCTGCTGCTGCTGCTGCTGCTGCTGCTGCTGTGTCTGTCTCCATTGCTGCTTCTGGTCTAGGAGTTAAGCTGAGAAGAATCACAAAGATAACACGACAAAAACAAAATAAAGAAGGAGACAGTTAGATTAAGAAAGGTAAAAAAAAAGAATAAGAGACAGTCAAAGGAGACAGAAGAAAATAAAGGAGACATCTCAAAGGAGACAGATAAAATAAAAACTAAATTAAGTTAAATTAAACTAAATTAAATTAAACTAAAATAGCCTAAATTAAACTAAATATAATTAAACAAAATATAATTAAATAAAATATAATTAAAAGGAGACAAAAGAGCTAAAGATTTACACAGCTCGGCAAGACGGCGGGTGCAGCCTGGATGTCCCCTCTTCTCCTAAATCAAACAAACCGTTTAAAAGTAAAGAGCGAAAGCGACCCCCTGAAGACTACAAATAAAACAAATAAAGACAAAAGGAGACAGCATCCAGACAAAAGGAGACACCACCAAGACAAAAGGAGACAGCATCCGCACAAAGCAGATTAAATATAGAGAAAACGAGACGAAATCAAACAACATAGAAAAAGAGAGAGACAAATACACTAAAGGAGACAAACAATGAAGCAGCAGCAGCAGCAGCAGTAGCAGGAGCACTAGCAGCAGCAGCAACAGTAGCAGCAGCAGCAGCAGTAGCAGCAGCAGTAGCAGTAGCAGCAGCAGCGAGCACAGACCTGTACAGCTACTGCGTCTCTAAGTAGAGCTGTCTCCTCGAGACCTGCTGTATCCCCTGTTAAAGCTGCTGCTTCATTTCCAGCAGCAGCAGCAGCAGCAGCCATTGTGAAGTTGAGCGTAGGGCGCAGCTTCCTTATGCGTGAGGGGTCTGCTGCTGCTGCTGCTGATGCAGCAGGCATATCCGCAGCAACAGCCGGACGCAGCAGCAGCTGATAGCTCTTACCGTCTTCGCTGCTACCTATGGACACCACCCTGAAGCAGCAGCAGCAGCAGCAGCAGCAGCAGAAAAGGCATCACAGAATAAAACTCTAGGCCTTTAAACATACAGAAGAACTGCAACAGCAGCAGCAGCAACAGAAACGCAAAAGAAGCAGCAACAGGAGCAAGACAAGCAGCAGCAGAAGCAGCAGCTGCTGCAGCAGCGAGCAGCACGGCGCACTGCAGCAGCAGCAGGTGGATCAGCAGCAGCACGAGCAGCAGCACCACCAAAAAACAGCAGCAACAGCGCCACAAACAGCAACAGAAGAGCAGCAGCAGCAGAACAGCAGCAGCAGAACAGCAGCAGCAGCTGAACAGCAGCAGCAGCACAAGCAGCAGCATCACCACAACGAGTAGCAGAAGAGCAGCAGCAGCACAACAAGCAGCAGCAGCAGAGCAGCAACACAAACAGCAGCACCACCACAATCAGCAGCAGCAGCAGCAGCAGCAGCAGCAACTTGCCTTCTCCACTTGGAGAGTTGCTGCAGACAGATTCTAACGTCAGCGTCTTCGTCTGCTGTTTGCTGCAGTTGCGTCAGGCTTGAGATTTGCTGCTCGATGGCAGCAAGCTGCTGCTGGTGCTGCTGCTGCTGCTGCTGGTGCTGCACCTCACCCTCCTCAGCACCTTCCTCCAGCAGCTGCTGCAGGTGTTTCTGCTGCTGCTGCAGCTGCTCCTGGTGTCGCATGAGCAGCAAATCACAGGGTCTACTTCTCTGGTGCAGCGCAGCAGCAGCAGCAGCAGGAGAGGGAAAGGCGATGCAGCACTGCTCAATGCGGCTGTTAAACGCATCCACATCCTGCTGCTGCTGCTGCTGCTGCTGCTGCTGCTGCTGCAGAGGGGCTATGAATTCGACTTGCAAAGGGTTGAACGGCTGGAAGAAAGATAATACATCAAACGGAGACACAACACCGCCGCACACCAGCAGCAAACTGCTGGGTACCGGCTGCAGCAGCAGCACAGCAGCAAACCACACAAACAGCAGCAGCAAACCGCATCAGAAGCAGCAGCAAACTGCACAAGCAGCAGCACCGACACCTATATATAGCCACCAGCTAGCTAGCTACTACCAGCTAGCTGCAAGCAGCTAGCTGCAAATGCAATACAAAGGTAAGGCAGGTGAGGAAAGGCAGCAGCAGCAGCAGCAGCAGCAACAGCTACAGAAGCGGCAGCAGCAACAGCAACATCTACAGCAGCAGCAGCAACAGCTCCTATAGTAACCGCTACAGCAGCAGCAACAGCAGCACCCGCTCCAGTATCAGCAGCATCCGCTGCAGTAGCAGCAGCAACAGCAGCAGCGGCAGCAGCACCCGCTGCAGCAGCAGCAGCAACAGCACCACCTACCGGGTCATCTTGCTGCAGCAGCCTTACGTACTCCCAACCTGCATCAGGTATATTGAGGGCTTCAACGCAGACAGCGCGCAGCAGCTGCAACCATCTTCCCCCTGTGTTTGCTGCTGCTGCTGCTGCTGCTGCTACACAAGGGCTGGGGCGCAGCAGCACTTGTCGCCTCGGCTGAGGCGGTGGCGTCTGTCGCTGCTGATGCTGCTGCTGTTGCTGATGCTGCTGCTGTTGCTGCTGCTGCTGTTTCTGCTGCTGCTGCTGCTGGCTGCGGTTTCTTCTCTCTTGTTCAATCACCTCCTCTAGCGACAGCTGCAGCAGTGGATTTGCTGCTGCTGCTGCTGCAGCATCAAGACCTTCAGGGGGCCCCTGTCTCTCCGGGGCCTCCCAGGTAATTAAGGGGATAGACATTTAGAATGAGACAACGAGGGTTTAGGGTTTAGGGTTTAGGGTTTGAGGTGCTGAGCTGCCCTGGTCGGCAGCAGCAGGCTGTTAGAATCTGCAGCAGCAGCAGCAACTGCTGCTGCTGCTGCTGCTGCTGTTGTGCTTCCCGTTGTTGCTGTGGATGCTGCTGTTGCCGCCGCTATCGTTACTATTGCAGCAATTGCTGCTGCTGTTGCTGCTGCTGCTGCTGCTGCAGAGGGGGCCCCCTGCTTGGGCTGCAGTTGCTGCAGGTAGCAGGAGCAGCAGCAAGAGGGGTCTGTGGTGTACGTACAGCTCAGCAGACTTAGCTGCAACTACTTTATATATAAAATTATTTTTAAATAAATTACCTTAGCGGCAGCAGCACGCGCTTTGCTGCTGCTGCTGCTGCTGCCGCCGATTATTGGGGCTGTCGCTTATGCTGCTGCTGCATGCAGCAGCAGCAGCAGCAGCAGCAAGCCAAACACAGCTGTCTGTACAGCTCAGCAGCCCTTTGCTGGTCTTCATACATCAGACATCCGCCTCTACGAATTGATAGACAACCCTATTATTCTGTCTCCTTTATCTGTCTCCTTTTAAGGTGTATATATACTTTAAAACGAAGAGCTGTGTATACACTGCAATTCATAATGAGCTTCTCTTCTCTCCTCAGCTGTACTGCAAGAGGAGCAACAGCAGCAGCAGCACAACGCCTCCACGCATTTGCTGCTGCTGCTTCTGCTGCTGCTGCTGCTCCTGCCGCTCCTGCTGCTGCTCCTGCTGCATGCTTCCGCTGTACACACACACTACAACAACGGAGATACAACAGCAGCAGCAATAACAACAATAACAACACTAGCAGCAGCAGCAACAACAACAACAACAGCAACAGCAGTAGCAGCAGCAGCAGCAGCAACAGCAGCAGCAGCAACCCCATTGACAATGTGAAGCTACTTAAAGACGAAGTCGTTTATAGAGGATGGAGGACAAGTACGCAGCAGCAGCAGCACCAACAGCAGCAACAGCAACAGCAGCAGCAGCAACAGCAGCAAGAAGAATTCAATGCTTTGCTTTTATTCGTGCTGCTGTGTGCCGCTTGCTGCTGTTTATTCTGTCTCCTTTTGTCTTTAATTTATTTATTTATTTATTTGTTTTTTCTTTTATCGCTGCTGCAGCTCTTCTCTGCTGCTGCTGCTGCTTTTTACTGTTTTTGTTTGTCTCCTTTTGTCTCCGTCTGTCTCCTTTTGTTTATATTTTTTATTTTGTTTGTCTGCATTATTATTATTACGTTTAAATGCCTTCCTTGTTTATTATCTTCTTATATATATATATATATATATTCTTCTGTCTCCTTTTGTCTTCATATATATATACATATACGTAATTTATTTATTCTTCTGTCTCCTTTTGTGTTTATATATATATATATTCTTCTGTCTCCTTTTGTCTTCATATATATATATGTATATATTCATCTGTCTCCTTTTGTCCTCATATATATATATATATATTTATTTATATATTCTTCTGTCTCCTTTTGTCTGCAGTAAAGCGTCGGTCTGTCTCCTTTCCTGACGGCTCTGTTCATTCGTTTGATGTCTCTGACGCACCGCCTGCTGTTATTTGTCTACCTTTCTGCTCTACTACAAAAAAGCTTACACTTCTTAGGGTAATACTCTTCTTGCTGCTGCTGCTGCTGCTGCTGCTGCTGTTCTTTCTCCTGCTGCTGTCGCTGCTGCTACCGTGCTGCTGCTGCTTTTTCTTCTTTTTCGTGATGCTGCTACTCTTTCTCCTGCTGCTGCTGCTGCTCTTTCTCCTGCTTCTGCTGCTGCTGTTCTTCTCGCTGCTGCTGCTGTCTCCTCTCTTTCTTCTGTCTGCTTTGGGTTCGCGTGCTGTTGCATGGTGCTGCCTGTTGTCTCTTCTTTGCTGTCTCCTTTTTACCTTTCTTCCTTCTCTCTGTCTCTTTTCTGTCTCCTTTCTTCTGTCTCCTTTCTTTATTCTGTCTCTTCTCTTTGTTCTGTCTCTTCTCTTTATTCTGTCTCCTTTCTTTCTTCTTTATTCTGTCTGCTTCTGTCTCCTCCTGTCTCCTTCTGTCTCCTTCTGTCTCCTTCTGTCTACTTCTGTCTCCTTCTGTCTTGTTTCAGTTTATAGTGTGTCTTGTCTTTATTCTGTCTCCTCCTGTCTCCTCCTGTCTCCTTCAGTCTCCTTCTGTCTCCTTGTGTCTCCTCCTGTCTCCTTTTGTCTTGTTTCAGTGTATAGCGTGTCTTGCTTTTATTGTATTTGTTTAAAGGAATACTGCCCGGGGCCTAACAAAGGACTGTTCGGCGTTGTCTGCGGTCTCTACGAACAAAAACATCACAGCATGCAGCACTGCGCTGCATGCGAGACAGAAGAAGAGGCTGGAATAGTATATCTTATTTCTCTGTCTCTTCTTTTATATCTTTTTCTGTCTCCTTTTATATATGTCTCTCTCTTCTTTTATATCTTTCTCTGTCTCTCCTTTTATATCTGTCTCTGTCTCCTTTTACTTCTCTGTATCTCTTCTTTTATATCTTTCTCTGTCTCCTTTTATCTGTCTCTGTCTCCTCCTATATCTTTCTCTGTCTCCTTTTATCTTTCTCTGTCTCTTCTTTTATCTGTCTCTATCTCTGCTTCTATATCTTTCTCTGTCTCCTTTTACTTCTCTGTATCTCTTCTTTTATATCTTTCTCTGTCTCTTCTTTTATATCTTTCTCTGTCTCTCCTCCTATATCTCTCTCTGTCTCTTCTTTTATATCTTTCTCTGTCTCTTCTTTTATATATTTCTGTCTCTTCTTTTTTATATCTTTCTGTCTCCTCTCTTTTATATCTTTCTCTGTCTCCTCTCTTTAATATCTGTCTCCTTTTTATATCTGTCTCCTTTTCTGTGTCTCTTTTCAGTATTTTATCTGTCTCCTCTCTGTCTTCTCTGCTCTTTCTTCTGCCTCACCCAATTCCTTTCGCTTATATTCTTACCTGTTTAAGCTTGAGGTCTAGGGTTTAGGGTTTAGGGTTTAGGGTTTAGGGTTTAGGGTTTAGGGTTTGTGTGCAGCGAGGAGGGCGTTTGGTGCCCATAATGAATTCTTCTGTGGTTTTACCTGGGGCTAAGTATACAGCACAGCCTTATCTCCCTTATTTAGTTATTGACGGGCAGAAGGTAATCCAATTAGGGTTTAGGGTTTAGGGTTTAGGGTTTAGTGATGCACGACCAGAAACTAATCCTGCTGCTTTTGCTTCTGCTGCTGCTGCTGCTGCTGCTGCTGCAGCTTAGATATACTCCCACCACTGGCGCGCAGCAGCTGCTGCTGAGTTGATTGTTTAGTATCTTCTGCTACTGCTGCTGCTGCTGCTGCTGCTGCTGCTGGTGTTCAGGTGTATGGGGACCGCCGGGCAGCAGATGCTGACGAGCTGATTGAAGTGTACGAGCTGCATTATAAAGAGGCACTGGATTTAATCTTTCAGGGGCGAGTTACGAGCACAGGGGCGATGATGGTTCTCTTAGGAATTGAGAAGCTTAAACAAATTAATTTAATATAACTGCGTGCATGCAGCTGCGTCGTCCTCCAAGCCCCAACACAACCATACAACTCCTGCCTGATGCATGCACCTGCACCACCACCAGCAGTTGCAGCGGCAGCAGCAGCCACAGCAGCAGCTGCTAGAGCAGCAGCAGCAGTTGCGGCTCCTGTGTATTCACATCAAAAACTAACTTCACCCGCAGCAGCAGAAGCTGCAGCAGCAGCAGCAGCTGTAGCAGCAGCAGCAGCAGCAGCAGCAATCCTCCGCCTTGATGTATTTAATTTTCTGTTTTTTGTTTGGCTTTGATACGCCGCCACCACAACCACCATATCTTTTAAACTTTTAATCTAATATATATATATATATATATATAT
>NW_013549704.1:14698-20882 GCF_000499425.1 Eimeria acervulina
CTAATATATATATATATATATATATATATTTATATATATATATATCTTTGTATATATAGTTATATATAATATATATGTATATATAAATATATGTATTACTAGAATGGATGTATCAAGTATATATAGTATCTACTATGTCTATACTTAATATATATATATATATATGTATATATATATATATGTATATATATGTATATATATATATATATATGTGTGTGTATATAATAATATAATGCGTATCTCTATGCAAACACAAGAAAGAGTTTTTCTATATAAACTTTTGATGTTGTCTTGGAGCAGCACTTCGCTGTCCCTCTCTAAGCAGTTTATTCTTTATTTTATTTGTCCACCACTTAGTAAGGGGGGCCCCCAGCCAATCAATGGGGGGCCCCCCTCCACGGACACCCCAGCGGGGGCCCCCTTCTTCTTCTGCTGCTGCTGCAGCAGCAGCAGCAGCAGCAACAGAAGGCCCCTAACCCTCACTCCCCTAATCAACCTGCCCCCCAAATCGAAGGCAACAACCCCACCACAGAGAGGCCCCCACAGGGGCCCCCAACAGGGGCCCCCAACAGGGGCCCCCAATAGGGGCCCCCAACAGGGGACCCCAATAGGGGCCCCGGAAAAGGGGGCCCCCAACAGGGGCCCCCAATAGGGGGCCCCTCCATAGGGGCCCCGAATAGGGGGGCCCCCCCGTAGGGGACCCCCAGCGGAGCCCCCCATAGGGCTTCGCCGCAGGAGTCCCTCAAAGGGGCCCCCAGACAGGGGCCCTCACGACAATGCATGCGACACCAGGGGGCAAAGGGGGCCCCCCAAAAAAAGCAGCTAGCGCTGCTACCAGGGGCCCCCTTTGCCTTATGGGGGCCCCCCTCGCCTTTGGGGGCCCTCCTTTTAGGGGCCCCCTTCGACTCTTGGTACCCGCCTTCAACCCCAAGGGCCCCCCTAATGGGGGCCCCCCACACGAAACCTTCTTTTAATGACCCCTCACTGGGGGGCCCTCATTAACTTGTGCATGCAATCTTGTCTTCTGGGGGCCCCTGTTGTCTTTTAAGGGGCCCCTAGTGCCTTTGGGGGGCCCCTCTTGTCTCCGTTGGGGGCCCCCTTACCCACTGCTGTCTCCTGTTGTATGCTGGGGGCCCCTCTTATCCGCTTTAAAGGTTTGAAGGTTGCTGAGGGCCCCTATTGCCTGATTTTAAGAGGCCCCCTATTGCTCTAAAGGGTTTAGGGTTTAGGGTTTAGAGTTGTTTAGGGTGCTTTTCTTTTTCTGCTGTTGTTTCTAGCTCTTAAAGCCTCAATACCCCCTTCAACAGTAGGCTGAAACTCATTAGGAAGCAGATGCTCTGCAACATCAAGCATATCTTTATAAATAGACCGGAGTGTATGCTCACCTGCCCCGGTAACAGAAGCAACCTCAGAGACCTTCGGAAGCAGCATTTGCTGCTGCGCACTTGAGCTGCTTAGCAGCTGAACTACTAACCATATTGCTGCTGCAGCAACAGAGTTCGGCCTATCATCAGTCGCAGCAGCATGCACAAACACTCCTGATGCTCTAAGGTCTAGGGTTTAGGGTTTAGGGTTTAGGGTTTGGTAAGATACACAGAAACCCCTGCTTCCTAGGGCTGTAAAGGGTTTAGAGGGTTTTAGAAGTATGTTTACAGGGTTAACTAGAATGGTTTAGGGTTTAGGGTTTAGGGTTTAAAGGATTTAGAAAGCCTATTATTAGGGTTTACGATTCAATGGGTTTAAAGGGTTTAAATGCTTTAAAAGGCTTGTTGTTAGGGTTTAGGGTTTAGGGTTTAGGGTTTAAAGGGTTTAGAAGGCCAATTATTAGGGTTTAGGGTTTAGGGTTTAGGGTGTATGTTAGTTTAGGGTTTAGGGTTTAGGGTTTAGGGTGTATATTACCTATGACTGCTGACGAAGACTTGCGCAGCTCTTTTAGCAACATGTTCAGCGACATCGCTGATGTGCATAGACAGCTGAAGTCTGCTGCAGTATCTGGGAAGCAAATGTGTTGCGTTTTCGGCATTGTTTGTCCCTCCTCTTAAAGGCAACTGTCTCTTTATTCTATTAATTGCTTTACCTAACTCTTTTTCAGTAATAGATCTATCATAAACAACTAATTCTTTTACTGTTCGCGTTGCGCCTGCTTCTCTGCATGCTAAATATGTTATTGCTAGCATAGACACCGCAGTGCTTCGAGACCTTAGCTGACCAGCATCCTGCAAATATAAACAAATCAACAAAACAACAAAATAATTATATTTAATTATAACTCTAATATATTATTACGCAAAAAAAGATACAAAGAAATACAAATAATAGATGAAAATGTCAAGAAAATAATTTTGTTTTATATTCTCTACCTTATAATAATATAAATTAAATAATATAAATAAATAAATTAAATTAAATAAATAAAAAGCAAAAGAAAGGGTTTTAAATGAGTATGCATACCGCTGAAGCAAAACAAACAAAGACGACAAAAAAAGAGTTGGTGAGGAGACAAAACAACAAAAGAAAAAAGATAAATAAATATAAATATATATATATATAAATATATGTATGCATGCATATAACAGATATGCATATATATATAAATATATATATAAATATATGTATGCATGCATATAACAGATATGCATATATATATACATTTAAATATATGTATGCATACATATAATAGATATATGCATATATAGATATATATATATATATATCTATATATATATACATATCTAGATAGATAGATAAATAATTTTTAATATATGCATGCACACAAACAATAATAAATAAATGCATGCATTAAGATATTGAGTGTATGTATGTAGAGAATCTCACCAGCAATTCTTTAGCAATTTCTTTGCCTCTCTCTAAGATATAATCTCTTAAGCTGAAGGCTTCAGCAATAAGACGTAAGTAAGAAAAAGCAGCTCTGAGCTGTCTGTCTCTATTTCCTGTCTCTCCTGCTGCAGCACTACCTGTAGCTGCTTCATGAAGAATCTGTAAACGTCTCCCTGAGCCTAAACCTTTACTCATTGACCCTCCTCCTATCAGCATGCTAGTAGATATACCCCCGTCTTGTAGCCAGCCGTCTAATGCCTCACCGACTCTATTTCTTTCGCTGCCTTTAGGTGCACCGCCCCCTGAGTTCTCAGCACTAAACGATCGCCACTCTTGTTCTTCATTTAATACTCTTTCTTCTAGAACAAATCCGCACTCTTTGCATAGTTGATCGCCGCTGCTGCTATCTAATACTATTGTACTTCCTTTCCTCATGCTGCTGCTGCTGCTGCTGCTGCTGCTGCTGCCGCTTGGTGTGCAAAAAGGGCAGCATAAATTACGTTTTGATGATAGATATAAACTAAAACGAGGCCGGTTTGCTGCTGCTGCTGCTGCAGTAGGAGCAGCAGCAGCAGCAATGCTGCTACCCATACCCAATCTGTTTGAAGAAACTCCTCCTCCTGCTGCTGTTGCTGCTGCTGGTCCTGCTGCTGCTGCTCCTTCACCTCCCGATACACCCCAAGAACCAGACCCCGTGCTGCCACTGTTGCTGCTGCTGCTGCTGCTGTTGCTGCTGTTGCTGTTGACAATAATACTGCTGCTGCTGTTGCTCAGCCTCAGGGGAGGAGCAGCACTGCTACCCCCAGGAGGAGACTGCACAGAGAAAGAGACACATGTTGTTGCTGCTGCTCCTGCTGCTGCTGCTGCTGCTGCTGGTGCTGCTCCTCCTAATGAGCCAGTGCGCTGCAGCTTCGCTGGGGGCAGCATTTTGAAGAGAATAGAGTTAAAGAAAAAGAAATAAGAAATAAAAAAGATAAACAACAAAGCAAAAGACAAACAGCAGAGACCGAAAATACTCGCATAAATAGCAAAGACGAGAGCAGCAACAAAGAAAGAAAAAACACCAGAGACGGCGACACTAACACAACACGCGTTCAAAAGCTGCTGCTGCTGCTGCTGTTGCTGCTGTTGCTGCTGCTGCTGCTGCTGCTGCTGAGAAGAAGAAGGTGAAGAAGAAGCTGATGATGCTGCTCCTTCAAGAAGGGCAGCTGCGGAGCGACCTGTCGATGCTGTTGAAAGCCCAGATAACCCGGCTCTGAGTGTTATAATTGCTGTAGCAGCTGCTGCTGCAGCTGCTGCTGCTGCTGCTGCTGCTTTGTTTGAAGTTGCTGCTCTTGCTCCCTCGGCTGCTGCCGGTTCTTGCAACTTATCTGCCCTGCTGCAGCTGCAGTGCAGCAGCAGACTTCTGCATATAAACGCTAATAAACTTCTTCTGTTTGCATGCGTTTTGCAGCAAATAGAAGAAAGAAAAGAAAGACGAAGGGGAGCTTCGCAAGAAAGCCCCGAAGAAACTGCATGCAAACAAACGGGTGATGCTGCTACCACCTCTTAATAGTGTTTTTTTCGCGGTATTATTATATTATAATTTCTGAAAATTAATTAAAACAAAAGAATATTCTCTTCATAGAAGAGGCTGCTTACTGCAGCCACTCAGGTGTACGTACACCGGAGGAAAGAAAAAAGTTTCTGAGGAGAGGGGGGTTATAATGAGTTTAATTTTTAAAGACATTGGAGTAAAAATTGCATTATTATTTGTTTAAAGTTTATTTATTTATTTATTTATTTGTTATTTTTGTTTGTTTTTATTTTCTTCTCCCCGAATTTCTGCTTTCTTTCGCGTCTTTCTTCCGTCGCTTGAGAGGGGGTTTCAGGTGTTGTATTCAAATTTTCTGCGTTTTTCTTCTTTCTTTTTCTGTCTATTTTATTTTTAATTGTATTTCATTGCTCTTCATCTGGATGGCGTCGGCTAGAAGCACAGGAGAGGCAGCTCCCTCCCTCCCAGCCCTGGAGGAGGTGCTGAGACTGCGAAAAATCTTATTGCGTGCGTTACCACCTGCTGCAGCAGCAGGAGCAGCAGCAGGATCTGCAGCAGGTACAGCAGCAGCAGCAGGAGGAGGAGGAGGAAGTGGAGGAGAAGAAGTGGATGTAGAGACTGTACTGCATGCGTTATCTGCTTTAAATACTATCAACGTAAACAGAAGTCTCTTAGCTAAATCTCGAATTGGTGTTGCAGTGGGCGCCCTACGCCGCCATAAACATGCAGAAATTCAAAACAAAAGTGCAGCATTAGTAAACAAGTGGAAGGCATGCATAGCTCATCAGACACCCCGTGGTGTACAGAAGACCAGCAGCAGCAGCACTCCAGGAGAAAGCGCAGCAAATGCCTCTCCTCCGCTTCCATCAGGAAGCACCACAAGCAGCAACAACAGCAACAACAGCAGCAGCAGCAGCAGCAGCAGCAGCAGCAGCAGCAAGGAGGAAGGCCCTCGGCCTCTACCTCCTTTCCCTGGGCCTACTTGCGGCGATCCTACTCGCGACAAAGCTCGTAGCTTTCTATGGAGGGCTTTAGTAGAGGGTTTAGATGCAGCAGCAGCAGCAACAGCAACCACAACAGCAGCAGCAGCAGCAGCAGCAGCAGGAAGTACAGCAACATCAGAAGAAACGGGCCGTCTTGCTGCATCAATTGAAGAAGCTCTCTGGCAGCGGTTTGTAGTTGAAAAGCAAAGTATGAGAGATTATAATACGCAATTAAAAACATTAAAGTGGAACCTAGCAGATCCTAAGAATCCTGATTTAAATTTAAAGGTATTATGGTGTATATACACCCCAGAACAACTAGCAGAGATGAGCAGTGCAGAGTTAGCAAGCGACGCAAAGAAACAAGAAAGAGAACAGCAAAAGCAGCAAAGTCTTGAGGCTTGTCAAAGCGACTGGGAAGTCAGAAGAATTATTAATAGCGGTGAGGCTAATAACGGTCAGTTCCCTTGCTTTAAATGCAAAACAAACAAAACTGTTTACTTCCAGATGCAAACGCGAAGCTCTGATGAGCCTATGACGACTTTCGTGACATGTTTAGAGTGCGGCAACAGATGGAAGTTCTAATTAAATATATTATATTATATTTATATTATATTTATATTATATTATATTATATTATATTATATTTATATTAATATTATTGTTTAATTTATTATATTGGGTTTTATAATATAATATATTGCGGATTTTGTGATATGTTTAGAGGGTGGTAATAGATGAATGTAATAATAAAATATATTATATATATTATATTATATATATTATATTATATTATATTATATTATATTATATTATATTATATTATATT
>NW_013549703.1:0-7482 GCF_000499425.1 Eimeria acervulina
TGCTGTGGCTGCGGCTGCGGCTGCTGTGGCTGCAGCTGCGGCTGCTGCTGTTGCTGCGTCTGCTGCTGTGGCTGCGTCTGCTGCTGTTGCTCCTTTACTACTACAACTACTGACTGTTGTGTTTGTTGCTGCTGCTGCAGAAATATCTGTTGTTGCCCGAAAGTCTGCAGCAGCGATGGATGCTGCACTTGCAGCTGCTGCTGAGACTCTTGATGCGGTGGCATCAGCAGCAAGGGGAGCTGCGGCTGCGATTGCGGCTGCTGCAGCAGCAGGAAGGGCTGTTGCTGCGCATTTGGTGATGGCTGAGGCGGTTGTTGCGAATGCGGAAACTGCAGCAACACCTGCGGTTGCTGCACGGGTTGCTGCTGCCAATAAGGAGGCTGCATTAGCTGCGGCTGCTGCCAATAAGGTGGAGGCTGCAGTTGCTGCTGCTGCTGTTGGTGCTGTAGATCTTGTCGTTCTTGTTGCTGCTGTTGCTGCTGTTGCTGGAGTTCTTCTTGCTGTTGTTGCTGTTCGTTTGCTTGTTCTTGCTGCTGCTGCTGTTGCTGCTGTTGTATTTCTTGCTGCTGCTGTTGTTGCTGCTGTTGTTGCTGCTGCTGCTGCTGTTGCTGCTGCTGCTGTTGCTGCTGCTGTTGTTGCTGCTGCTGTTGTTGCTGCTGCTGTTGTTGCTGCTGCTGTTGTTGCTCGTCACTCTGCTGCTTCGCTGGGGACGAAGCCCCATTGGCTGCCGGCGTTTGGCCGTTCTGCTTCGTTGGTGTTCCTCCATTCGCTTCTTGCTGCTGCTGCTGCTGCTGCTGGTGCTGATCGTCTGGCTGCGTTATATGCAGAAACAGCAGCGCGCTAGCAGCCGATGATACTGCTCTAGATTCCTGCTTATGCTGCAAACGAGCAGGCAGCCGCACAGGACGCCCAGACCCTTCCGCAGCAGCAGGTGCAGCAGCAGGTCTAGAAGCAGCAGGTGCAGCACCAGGTGCACCAAAACGCGCAGAATCAGCTGGAGGGGGGCGCACAGCAGCAGGTGGAGCAGCAGGCGGACCCCTAAAGGGATCCGTCGACCAAGTGGACGAGTAGTGGGTCCATCTTCTTCCACCTGTCCACTCTTCCTGTTGATACAGTAACTGCTGCTGCTGCTGCTGCTGCTGTCGCTGGAGCTGCTGCTGCTGCTGCTGCTGCTGCCGCTGCTGCTGCTGCTGCAGGAGCCGCTCCCTTACGGTGTCTCTGCGCGTTGTTGGACGGCCACCTCTCGGTCTCTTAGCTTCTGGTTCGCCGCTGCTGCTGGTTCTGCTGTTTCTGCTGTCTGCAGTAGAGGTGCTGCTGCGATCACCCCTGCTGCTGCTGCTGCGATCGCCCCTACCGTTGCCGCCGCTGCTGCGTCCAGGCCTCCCTCCTCTCCTTCCTGTTAACTGTGTATCATCTCTCTGGGGGCCCCCCACCCGAGAACCCCTTCCTCTTCCCCTCCTTTGGGACCCATATGCACCTGAGCTATCGTGTGCACTCTGCCCAGCAGCAGCAGCAGCAGCAGCAGCAGCAGCAGGAGGTGAAGTCTGTCCTTCATCTTCAAAGGGCTCTGTGGATTGCCCCTGTGAGGAAGATGCAGCAGAAGATGCATCAGTTGATCCATCATCGCATAACTCAAAGGAAGCTCCAGAAGAAGACGAAGCACCAGCAGCAGATGAAGAAGTGTGCGGCTTTTCTTTAGGATTTCGAGCAGCAAGCCGACGACCAGTATGCAGCTGATGTACCTCTCTGCAGCGGGAGATAAGGAATATGATTGTTAGAGAAGAGACGAGGGCTATAATAGATAAGAAAGATATAGAGCGTAAGAAAGAAGTACTGTGCTTCTTACTTTTTAACACATTACGCTTAGGAGCACTTTCATCATAAAATGCTGAATGCAATGCAGCTGCTCCTGTTCCGCTGCGAGACGGCTGCTGCGGCCAGCCGGAACGACTAAATAAACTAGTATTCAAATCATCTCCAATTAAAGAGGTAGAAGAATCTGTAGAAAGATTAAAGAAAGGTCTCTGTACAGAGGCCGGCGTAGTTCCGGGCACTGCTGCTGGTGAAGGGAGGCCCATTTAGAGGAAGTAGAAGAGCAAGAAGTAGGGTAAGAAGGTAAATAACAATAAGGATAGTTATTACTAGCTACAGTATTCAATAAGTAAAGAAAAATGCCTTTCTTTCGATCCAATAAACAAAGAAAACATCTGCAACAACAAACAAAGAGAAGAAAATCCACCCGAAAAGGCCCCTTTTCTTAACAATGTCTGCAAAGGAAGCTATGCAGAGGCAAGGAATAATGGAGAAAAACAAAAAAATATATACTTTCATATGAATAAAAAGAATTTAAACATAAAATGCCCTTATTTTACCCACACTCAGAGCCAAACAAAACTCAAAAAGCAGCAGCGCTATACAACTTGCGCAGCACCGCCGGAGCTGGGGGCTAATACGTCTCTTGTTGTACATTTCAAAGAATATCTTCTTCAGTTAAATTTCATTCGTTTTAAAACGTTAAGTATATTTATTTAAACGCAAATATACCTGTAACTTCAACGAATATTCGCTGAAAATATCTATGCCCGATGCCCTCAAGCATAAAGGCCCGATGGACCGATGAGGAAGGAACCTTAACAGTGGCATTTCTATCATATATTTAATAGAAGTTAATTCTATATATTAATGCATGCATTAAGGGGAATTATGACTTTTTAAACAGTTACATAGAGGCTGTTTAAGCGATCGCTGCTTGCACACAAACTTCCTATAACAATAGGAATGTGGGGTGGTTCAAAAGCTGCACTGGTTGCAGCAAACAGCGTTAAAACTAATATATTTTAGCGTATTCTTCATATTAGCATTATCCATTAAGACTATTATGCCAAGACAGCCTAGAAACTAGAAGGAAGTATAACTCTTGTGAAGGAAACACAAAATTCTTATTCATTTATATTGCTATAAGGCGATCCTACCCTATATATCGAGCAGTCTTCATAGGCTGTTATGTATGCTTGCTTTTCTTTAACTATCTGTCTTCACAGGGGTGCTTATACCTCAGAATGCTTAGCGACACTGTCCCCAGATTGTCAGATTGTCCTATAGAATATCCCCAATCTATTTAAGCCCCGAGCTTGAAGGATTCGCAAGAAAGCCTCTTCCCTCTATCAAAATTACCCTTCAATAAGTGAAAACTTAAGATTTCAGATGTTATTTCTAACTCAAAATCAAAGAAAACCCAACACAATACTGTTGTAATGGATTAACCTGTCGCCTAATCTTCGCGAGACGGGCGGTCCAGCACCCCACACAATCGAAGAAGCACTTTCTCTTTGATAAAGTAACAGCCGTTTGAGTATAAAGGAAGTGAATGAGAAGGTGAAGGAGCTGAGACAGACAGATGTGCCATAAGATATGCTAAAGAGACGCAGGCGTAAAGCTTCCTATAAAGAAAGATAAGGTGGAAACTATGAAACCCAAACTAAACGACTTCATCGGTTTGCTGCAACGAGGAGTTGTAACAGTCTCGATGGACTAAGCACTTGGATTAGGCTAATGCACAGTTGTTGGTGTTAGAAAGACCTGCTTTCACCAGTGCCGCAGATGTAAGACCCGCATTGGCTAGGTTTGCTTCGGGGCGTCGCAAGTGTAGTTGTAGTTGGGTGTTGCGTTGATATTCATGAATTAATGCCAAGCAAGCATCGATAGATTGCCTGTCTCCCCCCTATCTTGATTGTCAATCGACAGGTGTGGGGCGCCCTTTAGCGTCGTGTCTCATACCTCCACCTTTATTAGACGTTATCTATGTTCGCTGTAATGCTTCATTTCGCGTAGAGCACTCTCCCGTCTTGAGTGTCAATTAACCCTTTATTCAAAACCTGTTTTCTTTCTCCTCTCGGCGTTTGTGTGGGTTGAATCTTTCACCAATTTGTTGCATTAGACAGTGCCTGCCCCTACTCACCGCTACACATCCCTTAATATCATACTGTATCATTACCGGGCTTCCAATACTGCGTCTCTCGTTCTTACAAACGATTTCGATGCTGTCGCAACCTCTCGCCAGGACATATAGGTATATAGACAGAGGTAAGGTAACGTCTCGCGGCACATTAGCCTGGAAAAGCCCCACTAGGTCTTTAGGTTGCAGGGGTTCTCCCTAACTCAAGACCAAAGAGAAGTCAACAGACTACAGTTGTACGGGATCAATCTTTCGGCTAACCTTCGCGAGACGGACCGTGCTGCAACATCCCACAGAATCTAAGGAGCACTTCTGCTGTGATACAGTAACAGTCCACCAAACGCTGAAAGTAGATTCCTACATATAGAAGCAGTAGTAGTCTACGGCTCTCCCGGTCAGATGCCTGCTCACTTCGACTCCTCACCTGTTGCTTGGTATACCTGCATCCTCTCAGCCCATCTGCTATATGCGCAGAAATGCCCTCATGATATTCTTGACCTCGGGGGCTATATAAGGGTAGCTCTTCGGTGCTGAGCTGCTATCGGGCTCCTCGTATCTGGGGTTGAAGGCTGGGGTTGCGGGTTTTTGAGGGGCATCATAGCCTCGACCGTGTGGTAGCTCCCTTGTTTGCAGTGAAGGTGCCGCTCTGTTGAGGGAATGGGTATTTCCTGTTTGTTTACTTCCATCTCGCTTTCTATCACGTGTATTGATCTCTTCTTCTCCTCCCGGGGCTGTCTCTGTTGTCTTCGGCAGCTTGACTTGAATAACAAATAAGGATCACCAACGTCCCCAGTCGAAGACTCAACATTCAACGCAAGAGGTCTCGGGTTCTAATATCCTCCAGCAGCCCCCACACGTAGTGAACAGCCCTACATGCTGCTAATACTGCTAATACTTGTTTACCCTATCCTTATCTACCACGTGCACACTCAATATAAGAACGCTACACACGGCGCATTATCCTTAGTTTAACACAGAATCTCAAAGAACAGTCTCTAATTCATATCCAAGCCTAATCTTCCTAGGGGAGGAAGAGTAAATATAATCCTGTCTTCCAGCTGATCCCTTAGAGGGTCTGCCCCACGACTTTCTTGTAAGTGTCAGGATTGCTGCAGAGCATTTTTTGCCTGATGGCCTTAACTGCAGTTTAAAGTGGCTTGATTCATTTCTAATAAGATGGTCCTTGCATTAATTTCTCCGGATGGACCTCTAGAGGTTTCAACAGTGTATCGTTGCCTTGGCATTCCAGAGACGCCGGGCTTTGTAGGACAACGCTTAGATGGATCTAGCACCTAATTCTACAATTAACCCTTTAAAACGCTTTTGTAGACACCCACACAATCCGTGTGAGTGCGCAGAGACTCGAGAAGCTTCATAGTTGCGTACTGCCTCACAACTTGGCGCCTGTGAGAATTGCTGTCTGCACTCCGGCACTTCGCTTGTTTGGCTAAAGCTGAGAGCTGAGAGGCATGTCTAATTCAGTCGGAGTACTGCAGTTACCTATGTTTGTACTACTCTTTTAATTTAACTTCAGTGTATATGGACTAGAACTCGCTTAACCCCTCACGCTATCCCCTAAGCATTAATCCACAGCATGCAAGTGGATCGGCTCTGTCAGGAGCTAGTATTCGAGATAACCATCTCCATGCTTCTACTCAGCCCCAAAGATGCACCTGCAATGTCTTAATTGCCGTTGCCTCCTTGTCTTCCGCTGACCTAAGAAAAGTTATTATCCTCCGCTCCCTCTCAAGCCAGACCTCCTCTGGGGGACCAGTGGGGCGCCACACCGAGTAGCAGAGCTTAATCACCGCGAATGCTCAGCCAACCGTTGGCCGCATTATCACATTAGCCTCTCTAATGTCTTACATTATACACTAAACTTCGAGAATACGAGAAGAGCGCTAGCAGCTGCGCAGACAACATCAGCAGAAACAGGCAACTGGAGCTTCTTGCGGAGCTCAAAAGGCGCTTTATCCAGTGAGGGATTTATATTTTTGAAAAATAAGGGCCGTTCCGGGAATTGAACCCGGGACCTCTCGCACCCAAAGCGAGAATCATACCACTAGACTAAACGGCCGCTGCCGACAGCCCTATTTGTAGGCCACCGTTTTGCGTTGACCACCACCCAGTATTCATTCTAAGAGTGTAGATCCTTACTTGTTACTTCGCAGCTACGGAAAATAAATACCCAACCCCAACTTTGACGTTCTAACTCTTATGTGGCTAGACAGAAACGCGTCAGCATTACATTTTGACACAGACATACTCTCTGAACATCAAGAGAAGTAGGCTGCTGGGGAAAGGAAGCTTTCTAAAGCCTTCGGGAAGCAGGGCATAGCGCGAAAGTGTTTAGCAGAATTCGAGGTAGGCTTTTCATTAGGATTTAGGGTTCAGGGTTTAGGGTTTAGGGTTTAGACCGTGCACGGGGAACGTGGGCTGGAATGGCCTTTGCGTGTGGGGACGTAGGATGGTTTAAGGTTTAGTTCGTTGTGAAGTAGGGAAGCCAAGTGCAACAAAGAATGAAACACACACAAACACAGACACGTACAGTGCCCGTAGGTTTGAATAAAGAAAGCACTTTGTTTGGCGAAGCTCGTGCTGTTGTCATGCCTTGAAAACTGAATAATTCGGGGTAAGCGAGAGTGAGTGCTTTGATGCAAGCAGTAGACTAAACCTTAAGTAATTATCAAACTAAGTGGCAGCACTATAAGATATTCTATCGGCCGTCTTTAAACTTTTTTCTGTTCCCGAAGACTGATTCTTTCTCTGAATTTTATAAACGATGGTGGCACACGGATGCAAACAGCGGTGCACGATATGCAGTGCTTCCCTAATATCTTTGCATTTCTTCCCCTATTTACTCTGCACTGCTTGTGGGGTATATGAAGAGTATCTGCATGTTTAGAGATATCCCGAACCCTTTGTTTAATGCAACACCGCGAGCTCTAGGCCCTACGAATCTGGGGGCTATGAGCCGCTTACTCTCCCAATAAGCTGCTGCGGTATCATTTAACATTCAACCATTCATTCATTCATTTATTCTTCACTTTAAAATATTTTCAAAGCAACGTTTAGTTCTTCTTTAGTGTATGTACAGAACGCCTTCTTTGCTATTGTTTCTGTAATATCTGTAAATATCTTGAAAATATTTGTGCTCGAATGCAATTGGGTATCTGTGAAGAGCACTGAATGCTGCAGGAATTCAAAGAAGCATTTACTGTTTTTTCTTTGTTCTGCATGCAGCTAGGTCAGTAGCCGGCTCTTCAATTAGTGGTGAAGAGCATCAGAAAAGCTAAATGCAATCTAAGAAAACTTCGTGCAGCAGAACTCAGCCATACTTTAATTGAAAATACAAAATACTGAGAAACTTCCTCCTTGCAATATATACCCCTTTCTTGTTCTGGGCGCCCTTGAAGAAGCTTCATTCAGCGCTTCATTCAGTTGCTTTGGGGTAATTCGATGTATGCATATATATATATATATATATACATATAGATGTATACATTTTATCTATACATATAATATAT
>NW_013549703.1:7582-10082 GCF_000499425.1 Eimeria acervulina
ATATATATATTTTATCTATATATATAATATATATATATATATATATATATATATATATATATATATACAGATGCTCACTCTGGTCAGAAGCGCTTTCTATGTTTGTTTTTGCCTTAGTTTTTTCTTCTATTAAATCGAACGCCAGAAAGAAATCTGCATAAATCTGTTATTTAAAAAGAAGATGAATGCGAGAGTATGAAGGCGAGGTGCGCCTGACTCAAAGGCTTTATATATGTTTTGCATGAATGCACAAAAAATAAAGCGTTTCTTATTATTGTAAAAGTATAATTTCTAATAATAATGAAGAACATCTAGCTTACACCAGCATTTTAACTAATATATTATGCATGCACAGCCGACACAAGGTCTAGGGCTCGTTTGGGGAAGAGGCAGCCCGTAAAGATCTCGAGTATACCTCGTTGTAGCTCCTTATCTAGGGTTTAGGGTTTAGGGTTTAGGGTTTAGGCGTCGTTAAGGAGTTGCGGGGAGGAGGCAGCCCATGAAGAGCACTAGCATACCTTGTTGTAACTCCTGCTCTAGGGTTTAGAATTTAGGGTTTAGGGTTTAGGGTTCAGGGTTTAGGGTTTAGGGTTGATTAGGGGTAACCACCGCACTGCATGCACTGTCACTGTATACAGCTGATGATGAATCTTCTGCCTTGAGATGTTTAAACTGCAACCAAGTAGAAATACATAAAAATATTATACAGACGACAGATCCAAGGGTAGGTAAGAAGAAGTTTATATATAACTTCGGGGTAAGAAAATGATAGTATATAAACAAAAACTATGTTTAATATTATATACATACTATTAAATAGGTTTATTATTTAAATTTTATCATAAAAAACAGAAGAAACGAGAGATTCCTGCAGCAGCAGCTGAGGCCCGCATGCAAACAAGCCTTGCTGCTGGGGCTGCCTGCAGCAGCAGCAGCAGCAGCAGCAGCAGCAAAAGCAAATATAATCCCTTTAGAGTGACTCAGCATAAACCCTTCTTCACTTTACCCTCTTTGACAGACATTCTCCAGCAATAACTCCTTCTTGTGCACGGCGGCTGCATGCAACAACAGCAGCAGCAGCAGCAGCACAGGCAACAGCAGCAACAGCAGCAGCAGCAACAACAACAACAGCAGCAGTAATTATATACACCAGCAGCAGCAACAGAAGCAACCTGAACCAGCTAAACCCCCTTCCCACGCTTTACTACATTCCCCTTGGCCTTGCGGCACTGCTGCAGCGGCTGCTGCTGCTGCTGCTGCTGCAGCAGCAGCAGCAGGAGCAACAGCAGGAATTTGAATCTGGAATGAAGTTTTTCTTTGCACGATAATGAGGGTTTATCTCCTCCACATAACTCCCCAGTAGCTCCAAACCCTACGCAGCCAGAAACTGCTGCAGCAGCAGCAGCAGCAGCAGCAGTAGAGCAGCAGCAGCAGCAGCAGCTGCTGCAGCAGCTGCAGCATGATGAAGGAAGGCGCCAGAGATTTAGATCTGCTGCACTCCAAGGTGCGCAGTTTGCGAGACAAGCTGCAGGCCCGCGCTGCTCGTGCCGTGTCTAGCAGCAGCAGCAGCAGCAGCAGCAGCAGCAGTAGCAGCAGTAACAACAACAGCAGCAGCAACAGCAGCGGGGATGGCAGCCGCAGCAGCCACAGGGAGGTGCTGATTACGCAGACACTGCGAGTCAGTAGCAGAGAAGAGCGCGACTCCCCCACAGCTGGCAGCAGCAGCAGCAACAGCAATAGCAGTAACAGCAGCAGCAATAACAGCAGCAGCAGCAGCAAATATCAAGCGCAGGGAGACGTTAGCCATACTCGGGTTGCATCGTGGGTCGGGCCTGATAGGGGACAAGGCAGCAGCAGCAGCAGCAGCAGCAGCAACAGTAGCAGCAGCGAACAGCAGCCCAAGCTGCGGCACATAGAATATCGAGGCTCCTCGACGAGCGCGGCGAGCAGCAGCAGCAGCAGCAGCAACGGCAACGTGGACAGCAGCAACAGCAGCAGCAGCAGCAGCAGCACTTCGCATGATGGACGCCTCGCTGTAAGCCGCAATGTCGTGAGGCGCGGCAGCAGCAAAAGCCCTGAGAAGAGCCCCAGGCACCCAAGAGACGGCAGCAGCAGCAGCAGCAGCAGCAGCAGCAGCAGCAGCAGCAGCAGCAGCAGCAGGGACTACCGTAACTCTCCTTCGCATAAGCGCGGATCTGAATTGCATGCACAGCAACATGGCAGCAGCAGCAGCAGCAGCAGCAACGACGCTATGAGTAGCCGCAGGAGCCGCAGCAGAAGCAGAGGCCGGGGCCGCAGCAACACCGGAAGCAGCAGCAGCAGCAGCAGCAGCAGCCACTACCGCCCGAGTCATAGCAGCAGCAGCAGCAGCAGCAAGCTACGCCCCTCTGAGTATTCACACATGCAAAGTAGCAGCAGCAGCAACAGAAGGCATGAGGGCAGCAGCAGACACGAGGGCAGCAGCAGCAGACATGACAGCAGCAGCAGCAGACATGAGAGC
>NW_013549703.1:17582-21130 GCF_000499425.1 Eimeria acervulina
CAAACTAGACTCAACCTATCAGCGTCTCCTCCTGGTGCTGCTGCTGCTGCTGCTGCTGCTGCTATGTGTGGGAGACTTGGGGTGGATTTGCCGCTGCAGTTGCTGCTGCTGCATTTTCTGCTGCTGCAGCTGAAGCTGCTGCTGCTGCTGCAGCAGCAGGCTGAAGGGTATGTCTTGGGGTTGTAGTGTTGCGTTAATAGAGAGTAAATGTGCTGCTGTCTGTACACCCCACAGCAGCAGCAGCAGTCTTGTCTGCTGCAGCGGCAGCAGCCGCAGCAGCACATGCTCATTGATAGCAGAATTAACAGCTTCAGCAGCAGCAGCAAAGAAGAAGAAGCAAAGCCAATATAGCCGGGAAGATACTCCGCGCTGCTGCAGCAAACACAGCAGCGCTCCTACAAGCGGCAGCACCCGCAGCAGCAGCAGCAGCACCAAATTTAAAATAAAAGAAGGAAGCAGCAGCAGCAGCAGCTCCGGTGCATAGCAAACGCCGATTGCTGCTGCTTGAATAAAACCTGGAGACAGCGTTAACCCCAAACGCTGCAGCAGCTGCAGCAGCAGCTGCTGCAGCAGCAAATTAACTCGCTTAAAGGGAAGCGCTGAACCCATGAAGCTGCTGCTGCTCCCCACTGCTGCTGCTGCTGCTGCTGCCTCGCTGGTGCTTCTCCGATTGCTGCTGCTGCTGCTGCTGCTGCTGCTGCTGGCAGTGGATGCTCCTCCGAGTGCTGCAGCAGCTACCGAGCTGAGTCTATGGAGCAGCGATCTGCTGCCTGTTGCTGCTGCTGCTTGCTGCTGCTGCTGCTGCCGCAGCTCGTCTAGCGGGGAATAGCCTTGCAAGCAGTGCAGCAGCAGCAAATCTGCTTTATTAAGCCTGAAAGCAGCAGCTAGCTGCAGCGTTGCTGCTGGGGGTTTGCTGCTGCCTGCGATTGTTGCTGCTGCTGCTGCTGCAGCTGCAAGGGTTTGCTGCTGCTGCTCTGCCAGCAGAAGCAGCTGCTGCTTGTGCTTCTCCTGCTGCTGCTGCTGCTGCTGCACCAGCACATCCACGCCAAGCAAACGCCGCAGCAAAAACCGTATAACAGCAGCAGCAGCAGCAATAGCCTTCTGCCCCCATACAAACAGCAGCACGCTGCTGCTGCCTCCGGTCAGCAGCCCCAGCAGCAGCAGCAGCAGAAACGCATGCAGCGGTGCTGCTGCTACTACCTCTGCAGCAGCAGCAGGCAGCGGCAGCAGCAGCAGCAAACCTGTCGCCAAGCCACTTAGACCTGCAGCAAAAGATACACAACGCATGCATAAACTGCAGAAGCAGATTCAACAGCAGCAGCAGCAGCAGCAAAAAGCGGCAGCAGCAGCAGCAAAACGCCAACAGCAGCAAAAGCAAAGTAACAGCAGCAGCACCACCACAACCGCAGCAGCCACAGCAGCAACAAAGCAGCAGAAGTAGCAACACGTAAGTAGAGGTAACAGCAGCAGCAGCAGCAGCAGCAGCAGCAAACTTGCAGCAGCAGCAGCAGCAGCAGCAGCAGCAGCAAGCAGCAGACCTTGGAAGAACCACAGCATAAGCCAACAGGTGAGCGATCGAATAGATCGGAGTCTCTTCTCTGTTCTAATTGCTGCTGCTGCTGCTGCTGCTGCATCTGCTGCTGCTGCATCTGCTGCTGCTTTTGCTGATGCTGCTTCCGCTGCTGCTGCTGCATCGTCTGGGGCATCATCCGAATCAGCAGCAGCCGCAGCAGCAGCAGCCACAGCCGCAGGAGCGTCGTTAACAGCAGCAGCAGCAGCAGCAGCATCATCAGGAGCAGCAAGAAGAGCAGAAAATATATTTAAGTTTAATGAAGCAAACAAAGCGGTGCCCACGAGCGGTAGCGGCAGCCACAGCGCAGCAACGCAGTACTTCACTCTGCTGCTGCCGAGCAGCAAACAGCAGCAGCAATGCAGCAGCAAAGAAACAGCTAGCGGAGCTCCAGCAGCAACTGAAGATATAAACGAAGCATATGCTGCTGCTGCTGCTGCCTTCATGCGCTGCAAGCGAGTGCTGATAGAAAAGCAATAAGACAGCGGTAGTGCTGCTGCTGCTGCTGCTAGCAG
This sequence comes from Eimeria acervulina, assembly GCF_000499425.1. Classification (NCBI taxonomy): domain Eukaryota; phylum Apicomplexa; class Conoidasida; order Eucoccidiorida; family Eimeriidae; genus Eimeria; species Eimeria acervulina. The sequence goes on from NW_013549703.1 coordinate 19,668, forward strand.
CAGCTGCTGCTGCGGCTGCAGCTGCGCATACACCTGAACACTCCATGCTGCAGCAGGATATACAACTGGAAGCACAAACTTCATCCAGAGCAGCAACAAGCAGCAAATATCTATTAGCAGTGCCCCTATAATAGACAGCAGCTGCAGCAGCGGTGTTAGCAGCAACCGCAAGCTGCGTACAAGGCCCAGCAGCACAGATCCTGCATCTCGGTGCAGCAGCTGCTGCTGCAGTTGATGCAGCAATCGCTGCACATGATGATGCTGCTGCTGCTCTTCTTGCTGCGGTAGACTCTCTATGACATTCTTCAAATGAATGTACATGCAGCAGCAGCAAAACAGCAGCAGAGCGCCTGCTGCTGCTGCTCGCTGCAGCAAACGGCGGCAGATCCGCCCAATTGCTTCACGCAGCTGTCGATACACCCGAACCCACAAACTCATCTTGAAGGTGCATCTGCTGCTGCTGCTGCTGCTCCTGTCGCTGCTGCTGTCGCTGCTGCTGCAGCTGCTGCTGCTGCTGTGGGGGGCTTCTGCAGCTTTAGCTGCTACAGCCGCAGCAGAGGCTGTTGCTGCTGCTGCCGCTGCAGCCGGTGCTGTTGCTGCTGCTGTTGCTTCAGTTGTTGCTGCTGTTGTTTGCTTTGCTGCTGCAGGTGCTGCTGCTGCTGCTGCTGCTGCTGCTGAGTGCAGTCTCCTGCGAATCTAGCAACGGTTTTGACATGGAATGAAGAGAGGACGAGTAAAACCCTAAACCCTAGACCCCAAACCCTAAACCCTAAACCCTAAACCCTAAACACCGAAAAGACGCAGAGAAGGGTAGAGAGAAGAAACAGAAATAAGTGCAGATAAAGGTAGCGCCAAGAAAGAAGAAAATAATAAATAAATATTAAGTAGAATTGTTTAATTGATTTTATTTTTTATTTCCTCCCATACAAACTCAAATATGCTGCTGTCGGCTGCGCCTGCATGCATGCAGGCAGCTGCCTATACACCGCAACAAATAGAGAGCTGCATGTACACCCGAAACAAAAAAAAACAAATAAAATAAAATAAAATAAAATAAAACAAAATAATCAATCTTCATTCTTTTGCCAATTATTATATCTTTACTCGTTATGCTTGACTTTCAATAGCAATAACACTCTTAGACCCTAAACCCTAAACCCTAAACCCTAAACCCTAAACACTAAACTACCTCTCAAAACCATTACGCTAAACTATAAAACCCTAAACCCTAAAACCCCAAAACTCTACACCCTAAACCCTAAACCCTAGAAGTCTATCGGAAGAGATATTTCGGTATTTGTTTGTTATGAGGGCTTTGTTTGTTTTATTTGGTTTTGAATACAGTGCTGCAGCAATTAATTAAAGTGCAGCGGCAGTTTAATTAATTGCTGCTGTGCCGTGTGCATATATATATATATATATACACCTATATATATATATTATATATATATATGCATATATAT
>NW_013549702.1:0-10978 GCF_000499425.1 Eimeria acervulina
ATCCGTTCCTGCTGCTCCTGCTCCTGTTCCTGCTGCTGCTGCTGCTGCTCTATCGCGTTGGCTGGCCGCCTTTCCTCTAGAAACGCCTGCTGCTGCTGCTGCTGCGGGAGCAGCAGCAGGTGCAGCATCAGCATAGTCGCTGATGAGAGCAACGCTGGGCTTTTTGGGGAGCCCCGCGGAAGCAAGGGCACCTGCACCTGCTGCTGCTGCCGCTGCTGCTGCTGCTGCTGCTGCTGATACTGTGGGGCTTGCTGCTGAGGAGGTGAATGCAGGGAGCGCGACAGCAGGGTACAGAGAGTGAAGGCCGTCGGGGGTCCCCCCCCAGCCAGCTGTCTTTCTGCTGTTTCCTTGCTGCACTAAGAAAGCGGTAAGGTCAACATCTTCCAGTAGATTCGTTTGCGGCTGCTTCTGCTGCTGCTTCTGCTGCTGCTGCTGCTGCTGCTGCTGGCTGCTGCGCTGCTTCAAAATGCCTTTCGGGGGTCTCTTGAGATGTGCGTCTGTCTCCAGCGAGCCCTGTCCCCCGGACGAGTTGGTGCAGGGCCCTGCAGCATCAGCTGCTGCTGCAGTAGCAGCCGCAGCAGGTGCTGCAGCAGGCGCTCCACCAGCAGCAGCAGCTGCTGCAGCTTGAAGGAGGCACTGCCACGCGTTGCTGAGGCGCTGCACTGCTGCAGGGGCCTCTTGAGAAGACGACAGACACTGCAGTTCAAAGAAAACAAACAGCATACACCGCAGGCTGTCTGGGGAGAGGGCCCCTTCAATTGTGCTGCAGCGTAGCAGCCCCCGAAACGCCCCTGGAGCACTGCTGTCTTCAGCAGCAGCAGCAGCAGCAGGTGCTGCTGCTGCTGCTGCAGCAGAGCCGGACGGAAGAAGCATCGATGCTGCAACGCCTTCAACCACCAGCAAACGCATCAGCCCACAGAGAGGAAGCAAAGGAGCTGCTGCATCCGCTCTGAACACAAGAGCAGGCAAGGGGGCCTTGTGATTTGCTGCTGCTGCTGCTGCTGCTGCTGCAGCTGCTGCTGCTGTCCGTAGTCCTTCTCTTGCGCAGCTGCCGACTCTGTTGTCTCCTCTCCAGCGGCTGGTAGTGCTGCTGCAGCTGCCGCAGGTGCAGCAGCAGCAGCAGCAGTGCCCAGCTGCTGCAGCGGCCTCCCATGGAGCCCCTGCTGCATAGAAGGGCCTCCTAATCAAAGGTGAAGGCAGCGGCACTAAGGACAGCTGCTGCAGAGACACCTCATCACCTGCTGCAGCACAGCGACAAAGACGTGTCCCTTCATCTAACAGATACATCTCAAACGAGCTGCACTGAACCCCTATATGCAGCCCTGCTGCTGCTGCTGCTGCAGCGGCTGCTGCTGCTGCTGCTGCCGCTACCTCTGGCGGTCCTCCTCCTATTACTGCCGCTCTTCCTGCTGCTGATGCCATCCCCCTCCACCCAGCGTGCCCTTGCCCCTGCTGCTGTTGCTGCTGTTGCTGCTGCTGCTGCTGCTGCTTCGATGCAAGACGCAGTGCCTTGATATGCAGCACTGCCAGCCACCCAGCCCCCTCCAAGTCCAAGGGCATCTCCGTAGAGGTCGGGGGGCCCCTCATGTTGGGGCCCCCGGGGCCCTCTTCCCATTCCCGGGGCCCTCCATGAACCATCGCTTCAGCTGCTGCTGCTGCTGCTGCTGCTGCTGCTGGTGTAGCGCCTGCTGCACCCTGCAATGCCTCCCAAGGACGAGGAAGAATCAACAAGCACTGAGAGATGCTGGCTTTCAGTCGCACGGCCTCGAACGACAACGCCCACTCCTCCCCTTGCTGCTGCTGCTGCTGCTGCTCTTGCTGCTGCTCTTGCTGCTGCTCTTGCTGCTGCTCTTGCTGCTCTTCCTGCTGCTGCTGCGGAGGGGGTGTTGCTGCAACAAGACACTGCTTGAGGAGAGTAAGAAATGCTGCTGCTCCCTCTAGTGCCCGTGTGCTGCAGACACCCACAAGGCACTCAGTGTTAACCTCCGCGGTCTCCACTGACACGCATCTTCTGCTGCTGCTGCTGCTGCTGCTGCTGCTGCCACCTATTAGATCTCTCGCCCCAATGAGCATAGAGAAGACGCTGTCTCTTTCCTGAACTGAGAGGCAATATGCACTGCCACCAGCAAGGGCAGCAGAGCCTCCGCGGCAGCCTGCTGCTGCTGCTGCTGCTGCTGCTGCTGCGTCCCTTGGGGAACTGCAGCCCTGGTATAAGGAGGCCCTCCAGGTGTACAGCACCGGCTCCGAACAGCTAAAGGCTGCAATGCTGCCTAACGAGACGGACCCCAGCAACCGCCTGCTGCAGGTGTCTGGTGCTGCTGCTGCTGCTGCTGCTGCTCCGGCTGCTGCTGCTGCTGCTCCTGCTTCTTCGTCTGCTGCTGGCTGGCCAGGGACACACGCAAACGAGAACAGGAACCTGCCCAACTCAAGATACACCCCACAGGTGCAGGTGCTGCATCGACAGACGCATCCGGCAGCTGTTGCTGCTGCTGCTGCTGCATTTGCTGCTGAAAGGTCCGTGTGTAGTGGGGCCCCGCACTGCCCACCGGTCGTCCTGCTGCTGCTGCTGCTGCTGCCAACGGTGCTGCTGCTGTTAGTGGTGCTGTTGCTGCTGCACTTGCGCATGAGGCAGCAGTCTAAGGACAGAGCCCCCAAAGAGACACTAGCACTGCTGCCGGGGGTTTCCAGCAGGCGCCTCCACAGCGGCTGTATCTGCTGCTGCTGCTGCTGCTGCATTTGCGCTTGCTGCTGCTGCTGCTGCCCTGCTGCAGCAGCTTCTGTGTCTTCGCTGCTACTAAAGGCACTGCAAGCAGCAGATAGAGACTGCAGCAAAGCCCCCAAGGGGACAGCCAACTCCGAATCGAGGGACGCCTCAACAAAGGGTACATGAAGAGACACCACTTCACAGACCTGCTGCTGCTGTTGCTGCTGTTGCTGCTGTTGCGGCTGCTGCGGCGGCTGCTGCTGCTGCTGATAGTAGTCACCCGACAATCCCCCTACCACGTCGCTGAGGGCGTCGCGGGGCACCTCCGCAGCGTGCAGCCGGCAGTGCTCTTTTGCTGCAGCTGCTGCAACAGCATCTGCACCTGCGGCTGCGGCTGCTCCTTCTGCTGCTGCTGTTTGTGTTGCTGCTGTTGCTAGCCGGGTGTTAAGGGGCTGCCCGAGGCACTTGTACTCGAAGGAAGGAGCAGCAGTAGTTAACATCGCTACCAGCGGCAGCAGCGCAGTCTTCTGCTGCAGTGGGGGCCCCCCAAGGGCCCCCGCCCCAATAGGGGGGCCCCTCTGGGGGGCCCCCTCTACCACGGGGCCCCCAAAGGGGGTCCTATAGGGGGACCCCTCTATGACGGTGTACCCAAGGGGGCCCCTATGAGGGGGCCCCTCTACGGGGGTACCCCAGAGGGGGCCCCTCTGCAGGGGCCCCTCTATGACGGGGCCCCCATGGGGGCCCCTTGAAGGATCTCGTGTTGCGTCGCTAGGAACGCAGGTAGAAAACAGCAGCCGATACACCCAAGGCTCCTGCTGCGCAGTTTCCTGCTGCTGTTGCTGCTGCTGCTGCTGCTGCTGCTGCTGCCGCTTTCGCTTGTAGAGCAGAAAGCAGCGGATGTGCTGCTGCAGCAACAGAGAAGCATGACATGGCCGGGAAGAGTCTGAATCTGCTGCAGGGCTGGAGGAAACTGCGCAGCTGCTGCTGCTGCTGTTGCTGCTGCTGCTGCTGCTGCCCTCCCCCCAGAATGCCTGGCCTGGACAGTACGTGGCCTTCACTGCGCACAGATCCACAAGGAGACTGCTGCTGCTGCTACTGCTGCTGCTGCTGCTGCTTCGTTCTTGGACCTGCTGCCTCTCCATCTCCTCAAGTATCCGACCTGGACCTGCTGCTGCTGCTGCTGTTGCTGCTGCTTCTGCTGTTGCTGCCTCTGTTTCTATGACCTTCGTTGTCTCTGAACTCTCTGAGGCTCCGATGTGCAGACGCAGACAAGACAGAGACAAACTGAAGCACACAGGGGGCCTCTCCGCAGCGGGCTGCATAGCCAACTGCCCAGCAGCAGCTTCTGCTGCTGCCGGTGTTAATGCGCCTGCTGCTGCTTCGGGTGCAGCAGCAGGAGACGGAAGAAGAGCAGTTGAAGCCTCCTCACAGACCTTCAAGCAGCAGCACAAGCAGCAAAATGCAACAGCAGCAGATGAGGTGTGCAAGTCAGTTCGAGGCCAAAGAGAAGCGCAGCACTCACAGCAAATGCAGCAGCAGCAGCAGCAGCAGCAGAAGGGACAGCAGCAGCAATGGACACTTATGCAGGGGATAATAGGCTGCAGCAGCAGCAGCAGCAGCAGCAGCACTAACATCAACTGCTACGACAGAAGCAAACAAATCCCAGAAAGCAGCAACACCAGCAGCCACAGCACCAGCCAGCAGCAACAGCTGCAACGGCGGCAGCACCGAAATCCTGCACAACAGCAGCAACCAGCAGCAGCAGCAACAGCAGCAGCAACAACAGCAGCAACAACGCATACCTGAAGGATGTCCCCTAAGATTTGCAGGGGCAGCTGACCGATGACGACCTCAAAGCAAATATCTGCCCATGCTGCAGCGGCTGCACCACCACCTGTTGCTGCTGCTGGTGCTGCTGCTGGTGCTGTTTCTGTTGCTGCTGCTGTATCAGAGTGAAGCGGCTGCAGTGTAGGAGGTGCAGCATACGGGGCGGGAACGGTCCTACCTGCTGCTGCTGCTGCTGCTGCTGCTGCTGCTGCTGCTTGAGTTGTTGGCGCTCCTCGTGCTGCTGTTGCTGCAACTGCCACAGCCTGTGGGGTTGGGGGCCCCGCAGTGGAGGCGCAGGAGCCCCCCGCTGCAGTGTCTGTACCCTGTAGGGGCCCCCCCGCCAGCTGCTGCAGCGAAGAGAAGAAGTATGCAGCCCTCAGTATAACATGTGGAGGCCTCTGTGCGCTGTCTATAGACAAATGGGGGGCCCCTTTAATCGTTTGAAGCAAGGGGGGCCCCCCCTCTTCTTTCTTGCTCTTGGAGACCGAACGAGGCACCAGCAGCTCACCTGCAGCTGCTGTTGCTGCTGCGCCTGCTGCTGCTGTTGCTGCTGCTCCTGCTGCTGCTGAGCTTCGGTGTGCGGTACGGGCTGCAGCAGGAGCAAAGAGAGGAGGGAAGAAGACACCCTCATGAACAGAGCCCTGCAGCTCATCCGGCACCTTGACGAAGCCTGCTGCAGTGCTGCTGCTGCCGCTGCTGCCGCTGCTGCTGCTGCTGCTGCTGCCGCTGCTGCTGCTGCTGCTGCTGCGTCGCCGGCGTCTGAAGGAGCAGTACTCCCCCCGAGGAGAAGAAGCAAAAGATCCCCGAAGGTTTTCAAAGCCCTCAACCCACTCCCCCCACTCTGCTGCTGCTTCTCGCTGGCAGCAGCGTCCGTGCGGCCCCCTGCACCCTTTAAGGGGGGCCCCTGTGCGTCTGCAGCCTAAAGGATTGCTCCTGCTGCAGCGGCTGGTGTCGCTTCCGCTGCCGTTGCTGCTGCTGCAGCTGCTGCTGCTCCTGCTGCTGCTGCGGTACCTGTACCCGTGCAGCCCCTTGCCGTGATAGCTGCGCTGCCTATACCTCCCCCCTGCCGCAGCAGCAGAAGATTCTGCTGCTCCTGCTGCTGCTCCTGCTGCGCCATAACCTCTGTCTGCTGCTGCCTCACGCCAAGCCCCAAAAAGCAGCAAATGCGTTTTAAACTCTACTGGGGGGGCCCCGGGGGCCCTCCCTGTTGCTGCAGCGTTCAAAGCCTCCGTCAGCTCCTGCAGCGCCGGCCCGACCCTGTAAGGAAAGCCAAAGCTGCTGCTGCTGCTGTTGCTGTTGCAGCTGCTGCTGCCGTTGCTCTTGCCGTTGAGGAGCTCAGCTGCCGCGCCGTTGCTGCCAGGGGCTGCGGCAGCAGCAGCAAACGAGGGCACCTCCAGCGCCTGACGCGAAGAAGGCCAAGGAGGCCCCGGATCAGCGCCTGTTGCTGCTGCTGCTGCTGCTGCAATTGCTGGTGCTGCTGTTGCTGCTGCTGTTGCTGCGGTTGCCGCTGCCCTGGTCAGGCTCTGCTTGTTTGCCAGCGCCTCTTCAGTTGTTTCCGAGCCTCCTAGCGTATCAACATGCTGCTGTTGCTGCTGCTGCTGCTGTTGTTGCTGCTGTTGCTGCTGCTGCTTCTGCTGGGCCAGCGAGAAGGTGCTGAAGGGATCGTCAAGAATTTCGCCTCCCAAAATGCCGCCCCACAGATCTCCGTCGCTGTCTGTACACTGCGGCCCAGCAGAAGCAGATGCCAACTCCCCAGGAGCAGCAGCAGCAGCAGCAGCAGCAACTGCTGCTGTTGTGGCTGCTGGTGCCCCCCCTGCAGGGTGAAGCTTAGGCTGCTTCGCAGCAGGCTTCGAGAAGCTCTTCCGTGTCCCCTTCCTCCCACCTGAGGTTGCTGGTGTTGTTGCTGCTGCTGCCGTTGCTGCTGCTGCTGCTGCTTTCACTGGAAGTGTCGCTGCTTCCGATGCGCCCCCGTCGGGCGTGCTGCTGCATTGAGGAGACAGAAATTTGCTGCTGCTGCATGAGCTGCCAGAGTCAGGAGCAACGCCTGGCCGCTGCTTTTGGTTCTTCTTCTGTTGCTCCGTTGCTGCTGTTGCTGCTGCAGCTGCTGCAGCTGCTGCATGCGCGCCGCCTTCCCTATGCTCAGAACGTTTACCTTTTTGGAGCCCCCTTCCTTTTCCTGTCCTCCCTGTTGTTGCTGTAGCCGTTGCTGCTGCGGGTGCCGTTGCTGCTGCTGCTGCTGCTGCTGCTGCTGCTGCAGCTGCTGCTGCTGCAGCTGCTGCTGCTCTGCCTGCAGTGCGCCCCTTCCGTCCCCCTGCAAATGCCCCCGGTGCCTTTGGTGCACAAGGCCAATCCACAGATTCTTTGTCTGCTCCTGTTGCTGCTGCTGCTGCTGTTGCTGCTGCTGCTGCAGGGACCCGACCAGCAGCTGCAGCAGCCTTGGGGGCGAAGGCCCCCTGGCGTTTGCTCTGTCGTCGGTCTCTAACGGATTCTTCAGAGGGGCTTTTGCTGCTGTCGCTGTCGCTGTCGCTGCTGCTGTTGCTGCTGCTGCTGTTGGTGATGCTGCGACTGCTGTAGCCGAGGTAGCTTGTGCGGCTGGGGCTGCTCCTGCTGCTGCTGCCTGAGTTTCCACTCCTTGCTGCTCTTGCCTGCCTTTTGCTGTCGCTGCTGCTGCTGCTGCTTCTGCTGCTGCTGTTTGCTGCTGCTGCACTGTCCCCATTGAGTGTCTCCATAAAATCCTCCAAGCCAACGCCCCCCAGCAGGTCTTCAGACTCAAAGCCACTGCTCGCTATAAGTGCAGTGCTGGGGTTGCTGCTGCTGCTCCTGCTGCTGCTGCTGCTGCTACTGCTGCTGCTGCAACTACTGCAGCATTTGCTGCTAAACTTGCCGCTGCTGCCACTACTCAAGTGCAGCGGAGGCGCATTAGAAACAGCATCAGTTACAGACTCGAGGGACAGGGCGTCTTCTGCTTCACTTGCTGTAGCAACAGATTCTGAGTGCCCAGCAGCAGCAGCAGCAGGTGCAGGTGTTGTTGCTGCTGCTGCCCTATGTTCCTGGGGTTGTCTGAAGCGCTGCAAACTCATCCATACTCGCTTCATAGCCTCGTTGGGGGCCCCCTTGCCTTCGCTCGCTGCTGCTGAGGGGCCCCTAGGGTCCTTCGCCTCTAGAAACTGAAGGGCCCACTGACCTACAAACACTACACTCTGTACCACGTTCAAAGGCTGCTGCTGTTGCTGCTGCTGCTGCTGCGGCTGTTGCTGCTGCTGCATCTGCAGCAACAGCAGCTGCTGCTGCTGTTGCTGTTGTTGCTGGGTTTGCTGCTGCTGGTGCTGCTGCTGCGTCAGAATGTCCAGTGAGGACATGCGCCCTGGAACTAAGGAACGAGAAAGGCCTCTCCGTCCTACATCTGCTGCTGCTGCTGCTGCTGCAGTTGCTGCTGCTGCTGCTGCTGCTAACGGCGAAGCCGGAGGCAATGGATTCATGAGCAGCGCTTCTGCAGGTGAGCACCCAGCAGCAAGAGCCCCACACGCGCTGTTGCAGTTGATGCTGCTACTGCTGCTGCTGCTGCTGCTGCTGCTTGGCGAGAAGACAGAGACAGACAAGCCCGAAACAAAGAGAGACACAATATGTGCAGACGGCATGGGGGCCCACAGGAGGCTGCAGGGGCCCCCCCCTTCAAAGGGCTTCCCTGAGGAACTCGGAGCCGCAGCAGCAGAAGCAGCAGAAGCAGCAGCAGAAGCAGCAGAAGCAACAGAAGCAGTCACACCAAAGTCTTGCGTTGGCGCTGCTGCCTGGGAGAGAAAGCCGTTGGGGTCCCCGCAGCTGCTGCTGCTGCTCCGCTGCTGCAGCAGCTGCTGCTGCTGCGTCGCATCTGACTCTGAAGGGTATACTTCACAGCCCTCAGAGGGGGCCCCAGGGGCCCCCGCCCACCCACTGGGAAGAGCAGCAGCTGAGGGGGGCCCCTCGGGGCCCCACAGCAGCCCCTGATCTGGCAGCAGCAGCGGACAGAAGCTGCTGCTGCTAACAAAATGAACAGCCAGGGTCTCCACAGCTACACTCACAGCAAACGAAGCACGCGGAGAAGCAGCACCTGCTGCTGCTGCTGCTGCTGCCGCAGCAGCTGCTGCCGCTGCTGGTGCAGGTGCTGCTGCGCTGCTGCTGTCAAATGCCGATGGAAAGGCAGCACAGGGACCCTCACCGCGAGCAGCAGCAGCAGAACCTGCAACCGAAGCACAGGCAGCATCCCGGCTGTACAGCTGGGGAACACCGTGCTGCTGCTGCTGCTGCTGCTGCTGTTGCTGCGCTTCAGAGTGTCTACAAAGCTGCTGCTGCTGCCCTTCATACGCTGATGCTACCAGCTGCTGCGGATTCATCCGTGCTGCTGCATCGTTGTCCACCCAAAGAGGGATACTGTGCTGCTGCTGCTGCGGCTCCGCTCCTTGCTGCTGTTGCTGCAGCAGCTGCTGCAGCTGCTGCAGCTGCTGCAGCTGCCGCCCCTCTTCCCGGGGCAACTGCAGCTCTTGCTCTTCTTGCAACCTCCTTTGGAGGGGGTGCTGCAGTCGTTGCCGGTCCTGCTGCTGCTTTTGCTGTTGTTGCTTCTGCTGCTGTTTCTGGTGCTGCGGTTGCTGCTGCTGCTGCTGCAACTGCTGCAGCTGTTGCAGCTGCTGCTCAGCAGCAGAAAAAGGCAGCACCTCTCCTCCTAGAGGGAGCTCCGTCTCCTCCAATCCAGTCGAGGCCTCCTGGGATCCGATCCCCACCTCAACCCCCCCTACTTCTCCTCGCATGCAGAAAGCAGCAGCACGCCGCCACCAGGGGGCCCTCCGCTGCTGCTTCCCAGGGGCCTCTGCGGGGGGCCCCACAGCTTCGGGGGGCCCCCGGGGCCCCGCGGGGCCCCCAGGGTACAAACCCTCCTCATCATCATCTTCAAAAAACACACCGCGGGTCAACGATGCACCTGCTGCTGCTGCTGCTGCTGCTGCTGCTGATGCTGGAAGGGGGCCCCCAGAGGGGCCCCCCTCCTGCAGTCCTCCTGAACCCCAAATCCCAGAGGTCAAGGTGCTGCCGCCAGGAGTAAAGATGCCAATGTTGTTGCTCCGACTGCTGCTGCTGTTGCTGCTGCTGTTGCTGCTGAAGGGCTGCCCGCCTGAGCCATTCTGCTGCTGTGTCTCCTCTGTTGCTGCTGTTGCTGCTGTTGCCGCTGGTTCGCAGGAAAGTACGGTGTCTTCTTGCAGAAGGCTGCTGGCTTCGCTGCTGTTGCTGCTGTTGCTGCGTCCCCTGCTGCTAATTCTGCTGCTGCTTGTGCTGCTGCTGCTGCAACTGTTGCTGCTGGTTCGGGGGGCCCCTCCTGCTGCAGGGGGCCCCTGATGAAGGCCTAGGTCTTCCATAATACGCCGCAGCACACGAAGGTGCTCCGTCCCCAGCAGCACGAGCACTAAGGGGACTGCGAGACAAATGCCATAGTCAAAGGTAGCTTCTGTGGAGTCGCTGCTGCTGCTGCTGCTGCTGTTGCTGTTGCTGTTGCTGTTGCTGCTGCTGCTGCTGGACCAGATGCAACGCGTCCCATTGAAGCAGCCATCGCAGCTGCATCTACCGACAGTCCACTCGCCTGCTGCTGCTGCTGCCGCTGTTTCTGCTGCTGCTGCGAGGGGACCTCTCGTGTACGCTGCAGCAGCAGCAGCAGGACCATCAGGAGCAGGAGCAGCAGAAGCAGCACCCGGCTGTCTCTGCAGCAGCGCCAAGCACTCCCTCATGTGCGCCTCTGGCTGCAAGGCAGTGACAGAGCGGAGCCCCGCCTGCAAGGAGACTCTCCCAATGATATGTGATGCATTCTCCCCTGCTGCTGCTGCTGTTGCTGCTGCTGCTGCTGTTGCTGTTGCTGTTTCTGCTGCTGCTGGTAGTGGCGTTGGCGTTGCTGTTCTTGTTGCTGAGCCAGCGGTAACAGCAGCAGCAGCAGCAGGGTGGGGGGCCCCCGCCGGCCGAAGGGGCACAGCCCATCCGTTGAGGCTGTTGGGGGCCCTTGTGCAGAGCAGCAACAAACCTGGTGCAGCAAGCCAGCTGTCTTCGCCTCTCGATCTGAATGCTGCAGCAGGAAGAGGAGGCAGCAGAGACACCTCACAGCCCCCCAGCTGCAGCTGCGCACTTCCTGCAAATGAATCGCACCCACGGAGGCACTCAATATGAAGACGAAGAGCCCATAGAGACCGAGGGGGGCCCCCTGTACACCCTGAGGTGGGGGGGCCCCCTGCTGTCCAGGGGGCCCCCCCACCACTGTCATCATATGACATCTGTCGCCTCCGGCTCTGCCGCGGTCTGCTGCTTTTTAAGCCCTTCCCATCAACAGGGGGGGCCCCCCAGCAAGCTGCTGCTGCAGGCTGCCTATACACCGTAGGCACTGGTTTGCCGCTCGCTGCTGCTGCTAAACCCTCCTTGCTGCTGCAGTTAGGGGGCCCC
>NW_013549702.1:11078-12758 GCF_000499425.1 Eimeria acervulina
CGGGGGGGCCCCCCAGCAAGCTGCTGCTGCAGGCTGCCTATACACCGCAGGCACTGGTTTGCCGCTCGCTGCTGCTGCTAAACCCTCCTTGCTGCTGCAGTTAGGGGGCCCCTCTTCCTCCTCCCCAGGCTTAGCATGCAACAATGAATCATCCCCCCCTATGAAAGCAGCAGGGTCTCCATCCTGAGGGGCCCCTGCCGCTGCAAACTGCTTAGAGGGCCCCTGGGGGGCCCACTGAGGGGGCCCCTGAAGAGACTTCTCCTCTGCATAGAGGCAAATAGTAATGAATTCTACAGACAAATCAACAGCCCCTGCGGCGCTGTGCAGCGCGCGGCGCAGCAAAGCCAGCAGCGACTCCATGCCATACAAAGCACCCTCACCCACAGGGGGGCCCCCCAAAGGGGCCCCAGGGGCCCCCAAGGCCCCAGCGGCCCCCGAGGCCAGTGAAGGAAGCCCCCACTCGTAGACAGAACCTCCATCTGCTGCTGCCGCTGCTGCTACTGCTGCTGATGCTGATGCTGCTGCTGTTGCTTCTCTGCACCCCTCAGAAGGGCCCCCAGCAAAAGCTGTTGCTTCCTCTCTCCTGCAGGCACGCCGGATGCCCTTCTCCGCAACTTTGCTCCCCGACGCTCTAGCAGCTGCTGCTGTTGCTGCTGCAGTTGCTGCTGCTGCTGCAGCAGCAGTCGACGCTCCACTGGCCCCACCAGGCCCGGGTTGCGTCTCTGCACAAGTGGAGGGGCCCCTGGGGGCCCCCCTTGCCTTCGACTGCAACCTCCCCCCTTTTGCTGCAGCCTCGGAAAAGGCCCCTTGGGGGCCCCCTGAGTAGTACTGGGAGAGCTGGGGCTGCAGCTGCGTTGCAGCTGCAGCTGCCGCTGCAGCCGTAGCTGCAGCAGCAGCAGCGGCAGCAGCATTTGTTGCTGCCGCTGTGTGTGTGTGGCCTCCCGCTGCTGCTGCTGCTGCTGCTGCTGCTGCTGCTGCTGCCGCTGCGGCGGCAGAGGGTAGGGGCCCCTGAAGGGGCCCCTGGAGGGGCCCTTGGAGGGGCCCCTCTATTCTTATTACGACTGTGGGGCGTGAGATTCGGAGTGTAAGAGGTAGCTTAAGACTGATACAGCCTACGTGGCAGCTAACAACAGATAAGAAGCCCCAACCTGCTGCATGCAGAGCCTCTGTTAATTGAGTTGTCTCTACTTCAACAGAAAGAAGACAAACCTCTCCCCCCCCTACTGCTATCTCTAGCTGCTGCTTGCTAAGGCGGCGCACAACAGACCCTAAAACCACACGCCGCAGAGATGCAGCAGCAGCACTTCTCAGCGTTCGCTGCAGCACCTGCAGCACACGGCCCCACAGAGAAGAGTCAAACATCTTCTCCTTTCAAGAGGGCCCCCTGGGGCCCCCCAAATGAACCCTTAAAAATGAAAGGGCCCCCAACCAACCCCCTACACAGGACAACAAGAAGACTTCAGCGCTGCAGATATCCTCTCGACACCCATCGTGCTTCTCCTGAGGCTCCTGCTGCTCTTGCGGTTGCGCCTGCTGCTGCAGCTGCTCCTGCTGCTGCTGCTCGTGCTGCTCGTCCTGCTGCTGCTGCTGCTGGGGGTAGCGACAAAAAAACTATGGGCTGCCTGCGTCAGTCTATGGCGAGCTGCTGCCAATGCTGTAAGTCGAAGCAGAAGTGCAGCA
>NW_013549702.1:12858-16245 GCF_000499425.1 Eimeria acervulina
CTGCTGGGGGTAGTGACAAAAAAACTATAGGCTGCCTGCGTCAGTCTATGGCGAGCTGCTGCCAATGCTGTAAGTCGAAGCAGAAGTGCAGCACAAGGTCAGGGGGTCTAGAAGCCCCTGGAGAGTAGCAGCAGCAATTGCTGCTGCAGTTTGCTGCTGCTGCTGCAGTTTGAAGCTGCGCTGCAGCCTGCTGCAGCAGCCTGGAGGGTCAAGGCGGGCTCCTTCGGCTCTGTGCGTCTCGTCTCCTCTGTCTCCTGCTGCGTGGTGAAGTGAGACCGGGTGCAGCAGAAGCTGTCTCTCTTGCTGCAGCTGCTGCTGCCGCTGCTGCTGCTGCTGCTGCTGCCGGTGAGGGTCTCAAAGGGCGGCGGGTTGTACAAGAGGGGACCCCCAGAAGCCGAAGAGCCTTCATAGAAGTGAACGAGATAATAATGTTTGCCAGATAATAAAATAAAAACACAAATATGAAGATAAAGAACAGCAACAACAACCCCCCCTTCCTGTCGCCAGCCTGTGCAGCAGCAGCAGCAGCCTGCTGCTGCTGCTGCTGCTGCTGCTTCGGTTGGTGCGGAGTGGTGAGGCGCTGATTTTTAAAGCTTTTTTCCTTCTTTTGTTTGTTTTTATTAATTTTTCTTGCTTATTTTTACTCTGTCTCCCTATTAGACACCTATTTTTATGCACTCTAACTCCTCTTTTTGCATAAACATATACACACACACAACAGCAGACTCGCAGCTGTACAGACCATTGCCTGTCAGTGGGTATATTAAGGCTCTATAGAGAAGTTTAAGCAGCTCTTGTTGCTTTGTTTTAAGAGAAGTTGCTGAGTGTGTTTATCTTATTAATAAAATAGTAAAACCAATTCTTTTAAAATTATACTTCTCCCATTAATAAAACGCGTGCAGCTGCAGCAGCAGCAGCAGCAGCAGCAGCAGCAGCCCCTTTACACTCTTACGCCCACCTGCTGCCCGCTGCTGCTTGCTGAGGCTGCCTTTGGCTTCACAGGGGTTTATCTATTGCTTTTAGATATTAAATGGAGTTTATATTTAATTTTAAAGGTAAACATCCAGATAAATAAACAAAAACCAGCAAAAACAAAAAAGATATACACCGAGGCCCCCGCCCGATGAGCTGCCTCGATGCTAGCGCTCACTGGGGCCCTTTGCTGCATGCAGCGGTTTATTCTGTTTGTTTTTCATCATTTATAATTATTAATTAGTTTCAATAAACAATTAAAACACTAGAAACTCTGAGATTAAACTTACAAAAGACAGAAGAAAGCGAAGGGCACAGCAGATGCCCTCAGACCAGGGTCACTCCCTGTCTTTTGTTGGCTTCCTAAACCCTAAGCCCTAAACCCTAAACCCTAAACCCTAGAGAGCTAATTCTTAGAATGTGAACCATTAAAAAATACAGTTAGGTGAGAGCATTGAAGGGGGCTAGAGAGATATCTGTCTCCCTTTGCTGCTTATGCATACGGTGTCCGATACTCTACGCCCCTCAAGTGCTGCTCTCACACTTGTGCAGCCACGCAGACCCCAAACCTGATGCGCCTACAGGTACCCACTCTCTGTGGGGTGGAGGGGGGCCCCTTCGGGCGCAGTCAGGGCTCGGGGCGAGGCCCCGGTGCCCCCGACGCCCCCGGGGCGTCTAGGGACCCCCCATTCTCTTACAGAGAAGTACTAACGCAGTGCGGCTCTGTGTTAGAGGCGCTTCTTAAGGACCCGAAGAACGTGCATGCAGTGTACGAGGAGGTGTTGGGGTGAGGCGGCTGCCTTTTGACACTTGTTTTGGGGCTTCGGTGCAGAAAGAAGTTAAAAGAAACACATACAGACATACACAATGTGCATGCATGCATGAATGGATGCACATTGAAAGAGGTATAGCATTAAAAGGCTGTGTACAGGTGGTGTTTTTCGGTGTCTCTCAATTGCCTCTCTTTTGTGCTGTAAGGAGACGCTTGTATGTTTGTCTTGGGGTGTAGCAACAGTAGTATATGCCCTTCTTGCATGCAGACGTGAGGATCTCTGCTCTTGTGTTTGGTGCTGCTGCTGTTGCTGCAGCGGGGGAGGCTGGAGCCCCTCTGGAGCGCTGGTGCAGCAGGTGGCGGATCGGGCGGTGTGCGAGCAGCAGCTGCTGCTGCCGCTGGTTGAGGAGTTTCTGCTGCTGCAGCAGCGTCAAGGCTGCCGCAGCAGAGACAAAGGAGACAAATTTCGTTTTGCTGTACTGCTGTACTTAGCTGTCTTTGTACTCCCTGAGATTGGCGCCGACTGCTTCCAGCGCTTTCTGCTTGTCAGTGTACACCTGTCTCTAAAAGAAAATAAATTAAATAAATAAACTAAAGTAGTTAAATAAATTAAATAAATTGAATAAATGAAAAGAAACGAGAAGCAAGAAGCGAAGAGGAGACACACAGCGTCTGCTGCAGGTGGAGACAAGAGACACAGAGATAGAGAGTGAGGCAGAGAGACAGAGTCAGAGAGACAGCGACAAAAGACAGAAACAAGGAGAAACAGAGAGAGAGCGAGGGAGAGAATAAACAAGCAAACAGGAATATATATATATCTATATATATATTATATATATATGTACATAATATATATATATATATATATATATACATATGTGTATATGCATATATATATATGTATATATATATATACACACATATATATATATATACTCTGTGAGTTATGCATTGCAGGCCTGCACAAATCCCTCAACAGCTTTGTCTCTTTTAGAGTTTTTGTTTAATGAAGATTATCTTCGTCAGCGTGTCCTTTATAAGTGGCAGTTAGTATATGATATCGATTATGTAGAGGAGACAGTCTTCCCTCGCATTAAGACAGCCCATTGCGTCTTAAGGCCTCTCCTCAGTACCCTTAAAAAGGCCGTTGAAGGGGGCCCCCAGGGGCCTCCAAACTCCAGGGGCCCCCAGGGGCCCCCAAACCACAGGGGCCCCCAGGGTGCTCACTGTATCCAGGGGCCCCAGGGTACACCAGAGGGGCCCCACAGCTGCAAGCCTGAAAGCCTAAGGCAGATAAAAAGAAGTTGTGATAGTCAATCAGGGTCCGGTGGAAGCCTCCTAGGGGGGCCCCCACAGGGGGGCCCCCATAGAAGGCCCCTGGGGCCTCCTTCAAGGAGACACACAACACCAGTTGAATGGGGGGCCCCCAGTGGGGCCCCCAATGGGGGCCCCATTAAGACGAGAAAAGAGACAGTAGAACGAAAGGCTACAACATGCTGCATTCCTCTGATGCGCCCTAAACATATGTCGCTGGGGGCTGTCTCCTTCTTAAAGGGGGACAGGGGCCCCCCTAAGAGCCATCAAGGAGACAGTAGAGACGAAGACATGCTGAGAGGAGACAGCAAAGAAGGAGACAGCAGGGA
>NW_013549702.1:16345-20333 GCF_000499425.1 Eimeria acervulina
ACTGGGGGCTGTCTCCTTCTTAAAGGGGGACAGGGGCCCCCCTAAAAGCTATCAAGGAGACAGTAGAGACGAAGACATGCTGAGAGGAGACAGCAAAGAAGGAGACAGCAGGGAAGGAGACAGTGGGGAAGGAGGCAGTCGAGAAGGAGACAGCAAAGAAGGAGACAGCAGTGAAGGACATAATAGACAAGGGGACAGCAGAGAAGGAGACAGAGGGCTTCATAAGAGTAGTAGCATAGAGAGGGCCTCAAGTGCACCAGCAAATGGAAACGCAGATCAACACCCCAAGCAGCAGCAGAAGCCGCAGCCGCAGCAGCAGCAGCAGCAGCAGCAGGGAGAGAGATGCTGCAGCAAGAGGCAGCTGAAGGTCACAGGTGCAGCTGCGGTTTGCTGCTGTGTGGGGTTAGGGATAGAAGGGGTTTTAGCTGTCTAGATGGGTTTAGGGTTTAGGGTTTAGGGCTTTATTTATTTGTTTGTCTGCATGATAGATTGAAGCCCGCGTCTGTGTCTGTCTCCCATTCTGCTGTCTCCTTTTGCTGCTGTCTCCTTTTGCTGCTGTCTCCTTTTGCTGCAGTCCCTGTCCCCTTCTCTCTCAAGACCTCCTCTAGGCCCACCAACTTAGCTGCGCTGTCTCTGCTGGCTGAGGAGCGCTTTAAGGAGACATATACATTTAGGCGTGAGTAGATTTTGTCTCTGTTTCTTTTGCAGTGCTGAGGCCGTTGCAGTGCTGCTGCTGCTCCTATTAAGCGTCTCCACTTTCTTTGTCTCTGTCTCTTCCTTCTCTGTCTCTGTCTCATTTGTCTCTGTCTCCTTTGTCTCTGCCTCTGTCTCCTTTTCAGCTGTCCCTGTCTCTTGTTTTTCTTTTCTGTTTGTCTCATCATCTTATACTATATCTCTCCCCTCACATTGCTGCATCTCTCTTCTTCTCTCTCCTTGTCTTTTGTCTGTCTTTTATCTGTTTACTTCTGCCGTTATTTGCTCCAATGCGGCGTTTAGGGTTTAGGGTTTAGGGTTTAGGGTTTCAAGAGTAGGGCCTAGAGCTTAAAGGCCTCTGCGGGGTTTGTATGTTGCCCTCGAAGACGCGCAAGTCGAGCTGCCTGTACACCCCAGCTGTATGCGGTGTCTCTGCAGCTCTCCTCGCCTCCTCCTCTAAGCGGCAAACATCCCTCAAGGCCCCCCACACTATTCGCGAGACTGCAGCCTCAATTAGGAGGAATGAGAGGCAGTTGCTGCTGCTGCAGGTGTGGCCGTAAATGCTGCTGCTGCTGCTCTGCTGCCGTTGCTGCTGCTGAAGAGTTGCTGCTCGGGAGCGCCTGGCAGCAGTTCTCCACTACGTGACCAACCACTTTGCAAACCCTAAACCCTAAACCCTAAACTCTAAACCGAAAACCCTAAAGCGTCATAACGGTTTTTCTCGAAGGTCAGGAGACCCCCTATCCTCTTGTTTGGACCCCGACTTCGTAGCCAGCCCCAAACCCTAAACCCCAAACCTTAAACCCTAGAACCTAAACCCTAGCTGTCTGCTTGAACAGCACCTCCACCCCTCGGCTAAACCCTTGCAGTCAATTAAAACATACTACAGCAGCCACTGGGTTGTGGGGTGGAGCAGCAAGCGGAAGTGCGCCAATAGTTTTAACAGTTTAGGATTTAGGGTTTAAGGATTAGGGTTTAGGGTTTAGGGTTTAGGGTTTGCAACCTAGGGTTGGAGGTGTATGCAGGCTTCGGGTCTGGAAGTATAGGGTTTAGTGTTTAGGGTGTAGAATTTAAGACATAGGGTTTAGTGTTTAGTGCCTAGTGCTTAGAGTATAGGGTTTAGGGTTTAGGGTTTAGGGTTTAGGGTTTGGTTTAGGAGCAAAGGAGCCGCGACAAAGGAGACCCTTTGTTTGACCCTGCGGGCGCGAGGACATTCGACATTTTGCGGGATTTGCAACGGAGACAGCTGCAGCAGGAAATGAAGAAAAAAGTTGCAGTTAGAAGACACAGGGCTCGCCTCTCCAGGTGCCGTTGCTGCTGCTGCTGCTGCATGTACTGCTGCTGCTGCTTCATGAGCTGCTGCTGCTGTTGCTGCATGTGCTGCTGCTGCTGCTGCATGTGAAGCTGTTGCTGCTGCTGCTGCTGCATGTGCTGCTGTTGCTCTGCACTTCTCTTCAGGTCTCATGCCCTACGCAGAATCCTTGAGATGACGAAGGAGAAAGCAGCAGCAGCAGCAAAAGCGCGGCAGCAAACGGAGGAGCAGCTGAAACTCCGCAGCACTGAGGACAGACAACATCGGCTGCGTCTGCCTGTGGGGCGCCGCAGCAGACGAACGCAGCTTCAGGAGCGAAGGCGACAGGTGCGGCTGCTGCTGTTGCTGCTGCAGCTGCTACTGCTGCTGTTGCTGTTGCTGTTGCTGCTGCTGCTGCTGCTACTGCAGCTTTTACCTGCTAGAGAAGGGCTCTGTGCCTGCTGCCAGTTGCATGTTGCATGCATGCATGCATGTAGAGTCATGAATGCGCCGTGCTGTTGCTGCTGAGGTAGCAGCAGCAAATATACATCTATGTATATATATATATATATGTATACATAAATATATATGCACATATATACATATATATATTTGTATGTGCTGTGGATATCTACCCGAAAAGCTTCTTAACAGGAACCGCCTTCGAGCAGAAGCAATTCGCAAGGAGAAGCACAGCCACCGCAGACTCCTTGCAAAGTGAGAGAGGCGTTGCTGCTGCTGCTGCTGCAGCTGTTGTTGTTGTTGTTGTTGGTTGTTGGTGGTGTTGCTGCAGTTGTTCTTGTTGCTGCTGTTGTTCTTGTTGCTGCTGTTGTTGCTGCAACTGCTGCTGTTGATGCTGTTGTTGCTACGGGCTCTACGTTGTTTTTTCTGGAGTTGCTGCTGTGACTGACGTGCTGCTGTGCCTTCAGTTGCCGCTGCTGACTTGTCTTTTGCCGTCTATATTGCTGCTGTTGTTACTGCTGTTGCTGCTGTTGTTGTCGTTGCTGCTGCTGCTGCTGCAGTTGCTGCTAGTACAAGTGACTCAATGCTGGGTTTTCTGGGGCTCCCGCTGCTGCTGTCTTTCTTTTTAGTTTCTTCCCTTTCTCACAGCTGGGACTCCTACTGCCGCTTCTATTGCTGCTGCTGCTGCTGCTGTTGCTGCAGGCTATCTATGGATTCCGCGCTGAAGAAGAAGGTCGCCGCCTCCCAGATTCGCGAGTTATCTCGCGCTGCAGCAATCATTGCTTCAATGAAGAGAGCAGCAGCTCTGCGGGTTAAGAAGGACCCAACCACCACCGGCTGCAGCAGCAGCAACAGCAGCAGCAGCAACACGGGGAGGACAGAGCCTGACTTTCTTAGCTCCATGTCTCTCGTAGAGACCCGCATTCGAGCTGCTATACAGAAGGTAGATAAACATGCATCAGCAGTTCTTTAGTTTGTTGTGTTGCTGCTGCAGAGTGTTCTGCTGGGGGTCTTGCTGCAGCTGTCTCTGTTCTGCAGCAGGCTTTGAGCCTAGAGGCAGCTAAAGTGCTGTTGCTGCTGCTGTGCTTCGCAGCAAAGAGCAGCAGAGACACTTGAACGAAGACGCATGCAAATACAAGAGGAGAAAGAAAGACAGAGACGGAAACTGCAACAAGCAGCAGAAAAGGTAGAAGGGTGAGACAGGGCTCCTCAAAAGTCCGTTGCTGCTGCTGCTGCTGCTGTTGCTGTTGCGGATGTGGCGGCTGCTGCGACTGCTGGTTGACGGCTGTTGCTGGTGCGAATGTTTCTGCTGCTGCTGCTGCTGGTGCTGAGTTGACTAGCCTTTTTATTTATAGTCTGAGAAGGTGCACGGGCATCCACCAGCTGCTGCAGCTCCTGCTGCAGCTCCTTCTGCAGCTCTTGCTGCAGCTCTGGGCGGCAGTTGCTGCCGCAACAGCAGCAGCAGCTGGTGCTGCTGATGCTGCGTTCATGCAGTGATGCCCCTACGTGGCGCTCTGTGCAGTACATGCAGCAGCAGTAGGC
>NW_013549701.1:0-4768 GCF_000499425.1 Eimeria acervulina
ATATATATAACAACAACCCCACCATATCTTCCCACACAGTGGGGCTTCTGAACAAATATCCAAAACTTCGCCTCGATGCCTCTGCATGCAGTCTCCAAAATTGCTGCACTGAAAACCCGCGAAATGCACTCAAGTCTAAGCGGCACATTCGCCGTACCTGTAGATAAATAAATAAATAAATAAATAAATATTTATATATATAGATATAGATATAAATAAATAATATCTATATATATAAACTAAAAAATAAAAAAAGGATTTGCGTATTTATGTTTTTATATGCGTCTAAGTGCAAACGACACATTCGCCGTACCTGTAGATAAATAAATAAATAAATAAATAAATATATAAATATATAAATAAACAGATAAATAAATATATATGTATATGTATATGTATATGGATATGGGTAAATAAAATTGCAGATATATAAAGGATCAACCTATTGATGTATTTCTGTGCGCTGTACTTGTAAATAAATTATTAATAAATTAAATAAATTAAATAAATTAAATAAATTAAATAAATAGATTGAATAAATAAAAATAAATACGTAAATAAAAAACAAATAAATAAAGGATTAACTTCTTTGTGTATTTCTCTGCCTACACGTACAGACGGCAGATCGGCTAACTGCATGCAGCAGAAATAAATAAATAATTTTGTTGATATATTCAGTGATTTGTTTGTTTGTTTATAAATTAATTACTTAAATGAAAAATAAATATAAATAATAAATGAAAATAAACATCAATAATCAGCACATCTATCTGAAGCAATAAAGAAGCAGCATGCACACCTACACAGCCAAACAAACAAACAGATAAATAAATAAATAAATAAATAAATAAATAAATAAATAAATAAATAACATGAGTACAGATATACCTGCTTCAGCACTTCCTCTTCTTCAGCCGCATTCGCCGGCAAATCCCCCTCTAAGATGACTCTATAAAAATGAACAAACAACAAAAACAAGAAACATAAAAATAATATTTAAATAGGGCTTCCCAACCCTCTGCAGCAGCAGCTACTGCAATGAGTACTGCAGCAGCAGCTGCTGCTTCTGGCGTTGGCTGCAGCAAAGGCAGCAGCACTGCTGTTCTCTGCAAACAGCTGCTGCTGCCGCGGAAGCAGCAGTAACAGACAGCATCAGCATCAGCAACACCATCAGCAGCATTAGCAGCAGCATCAGCATCAGCACGAACAGCCGCAGCATCAGCATCAGCACGAACAGCAGCAGCATCAGCATCAGCACGAGCAGCAGCAGCAGCAGCAGCAGCAGCACGAACAGCAGCAGCAGCAGCAGCAGGATTAGCAGCAGCATCTTGTGCGTTTACCTGATGGAGTTTGGTTCTAGTGAAGTAATATCGGCAAGGCAGCACTTCATCCATTTATAGCCGTATCGAAGAGGACGACGAAGAGTTCCTTGTGTCTTCACGCCAGGTGTAGAGGGACGCGCAGGCAGCCACTGCATCAATATACAGCAGTATTTGCATGCACAGCAGCACATTTAAACACTACCGTCTTCTTCAAACAAGATAAAGAAAACATCACACACAAGACATATACAAAGATATATATATAATATATATATAAAATATATATATCTCATATATATGTCTAGTATATATATATATATTAACTACCTGATTAGGCATCATGCAGAAAAAGCCGTAACTGCAGATCGCCATCGAAAAATCAAAGCCTTCAGGCACCGGTAGGGTGTATGTACACCGTTGAGGTGAGGGAAGTGCAGTGCTGGTAGGCGAATCTCTGCTTGTTGAAAAATCGCTTTGCTCCTTCCCTGACTTTCTTGACAGTTCGGTTGGAGAGGGATTTACCTCCAAGTGCGGCACATCTCCTGCTGCTGATGCTGCTGCTGCTGGTTCTGCTGCTATTGCTGCTGATGCTGCTGTTGCCGCTGATGCTGCTGTTGCTGCTGATGCTGCTGTTGCTGCTGATGCTGCTGATGCTGCTGATGCTGCTGATGCTGCTGCTGCTGCATTGCAGTCAAAGTGCTGCTCCTTCTCTGCTGCTTCAGGGGTCTTAACTGCTGCAGAATCCACAGCAGGGGGTTGCGCAGACTGCATGCGCTGAAGAAGACGGGCGGATCGACGTCTGGGGGTGATGCAAATGGAGCTTTTGGAAGTACCCGCAGCGCGGCTCCGCCGCTTAGGCGCCATTATCGAGGAGTTGTATAGGTAGAATTCATGAGGGAAAAGACGTAATTTTGAGGTTTTCGAGCGAAATAACAAAAGTATGCAAATACAATAACAAAATAAGCGCGTAAATACCAAGAATTTACACAAAAAAACACAACCTTGAGACGCCCTCACCACTGGTGCGGTGCCTTCATGGGGCTGAAGCGGAACCGCCGCGTAGGGAATCGAGTGAAATGGACGGAAAAATGGAAAGATAATAGTAAAAGATGAATGAGAAATAAGTTATTGTGTTTAAAAATGTTCAGTTTCCACGATTTAAAGTTCAGTTTCTCACTTCGGAGAAGAATATTCAAGAATATTCTACATCCTGTTGTATGTGCACGGTGGGGTGCGCGTACACCGGAATTCAAACGAAGGCTTTAAGGCGTGTTGGTTTCGCGTTATTGTGTACACATATATTTCTTGCTGATCTTCCATTATAAATAATAAAGAAATCTAGTATAAGTACTTATCAATTAAAATATGATTCTTGATGCTAGTTGGCATGCAGCTTCAATCGAGCCGCAAACAGCTTTCAGTGGAGCTCACATTTTGGTACTTTCACCTCGGCAATTCCTTTCTTATTTGAGTTTATTTCCACGTAGTTATTCAATAAAGCAAAATAATATCTTCTTCTGCTTAGCCTGCAACAAATCGATAGATCCTGGAGGGTGCTGGCAGCTAAGACGTAGGGGGCCCCCTGGGGCCCCCCCGGGTTCGGGGGCCCCCAGATGCTGCCTTGCGCAGCGTTATAATTACGTTTTCGTCTTATTCTTCATTTGGATCTGTTTGCTTTTTATTTAGGAAAGTTAATGGCTTATTAGAGGGTCTGTCTGTACACAGAAGCTGCTCTTCACCCCATGGGGCCCCTCGATGATACAGCAGAGAATCTGCAAGGTATACCTGCAGAAGAAAGACGAAGTCTTCATTTATTTCTGACTGTAGAGGCTCTTAATAAGCTTTTGAACTTTGTAGGAGAGCCTGTAGCTGCTTCTTCCAATCGGGGCCCCCAGGCAGGGGCCCCTAGGGGCCCCCTAATAAAACCACGAACTCTTCCTGCAGCAGCAGTTAAAGATGCCGTGTCTCTTGCTTCCTCTGCTTCTCAGCAGCTTCAGACGTTTCGTGCGGAGCTGCGAGAACTGCAGAAGCAGCAACTGCAGCAGCAGCAGCAGCAGCAGCAGCAGCCGGGAGGGACGCATGTTTTTGCTGCAGGATCCTTTGCAAGTTTGTTTGGGTTTGGGGAGCCGCTTCTCGAGTGTCTGCATGCGCAGCTGAAGGTACTGGAAGAAGTTTGCTGCAGTGATTCGGCTGCAGCAGCAGACAGCAGCAGCAGCAGCTGCGGCGCTTCTGCTGCAGCAGCAGACAGCAGGCGCTCCTCCTCTTTCTTTTTTGCAGGGCATCTGCTGTCTCTGCTTGAGCAACTCTTATGCTGTCTTACCGCTCTCCTTTTAATTCTTAAGCACGAACTGATACCCAACACCCAGCAGCAGCAGCAGGAACAGCAGCAGCAGCAGCAGCAGCAGCAGCAGCAGGAATGGCGGCAGCAGGTGTTGTCTCGCGGTTGGTTTTTTGCTTCAGTATTTGGGCAGTGCATGCATTTGTGCAGCAGGGGTTTAGATTGCTGCTTGAAAGTGCAGCAGCAGCAATTTGCTGCAGCTTCCTTTACAGGGTTCGGGTTGGCGGTGCTGCAGCTGCTTGCTGCTGCTGCTGCTGCAGCCTGGCCCCTGCAGCTAGCAGCGCATGCAGCGCGTCTGCCTACAGAAGCAGACACAAATAAAATATTCACCAACTCTTTTCTTGCCTCTGTTCCCCCAGCAGGAGGACTGCCTACTGGCGCTGCATGCAGCATCGCGCTGCATGAGCTGCTGCTGCTGCTGCTGCACTGCGTTTATGCAGGAGACAGCAGCAGCAGCAGCAGCAGCAGCAGCAGCTTAGTAGCATTCAGGGAGCTTGTGCTCTGGGCGCTGCGGTGTCTGTATCTCATAGCTGGTTGTTTTGATTGGAAGGCAGACGCCCCTTGGCCAACAGCAGCAGCAGCAGCAGCAGCAGCAGCAGCAGCAACAGCAGCAGATGCTGCTCCTGGAACTGCAGCACGAGATGCTGCTCTTAAGGTGTATCCGCGGATTGCAGCATCGTTGTTCAGTCTCCTTACAGGACCTTCCCCACCCCCCAGCAGCAGCAGCAGCAGCAGCAGCAGCAGCAGCAGCAGCAGCAAGCCCAGGATGCCAGCAGCACGACCTCTGCCTCGTAAAGTTGCATGCGCTGCTGCCCTCGCTTTGAGGAGATGGATGAAAGTTGCTCTAAGACCTCTAGCAGCAACAGCAGCAGCAGCAACAGCAGCAGCAGCAGCAGGCGATGAAGACGAAAGGAGGTATGAAGAGCTGCTGCAGCT
The DNA here is from genome assembly GCF_000499425.1 of Eimeria acervulina. NCBI lineage: Eukaryota > Apicomplexa > Conoidasida > Eucoccidiorida > Eimeriidae > Eimeria > Eimeria acervulina. The sequence goes on from NW_013549701.1 coordinate 4,597, forward strand.
GCTGCAACTCGCAAACAAACACACAAAAAAACCAGCAGCAGCAGAGGCAGCAGCAGCAGCAGAAGCAGAAGCAGGAGCAGAAGAAGAAGATAAAGAAGAAGAAGAAGAAGAAGATAATAATAATAATAATAATAATAATAATAATAATAATAATAATAATAATAATAATAAT
>NW_013549701.1:7368-21010 GCF_000499425.1 Eimeria acervulina
TCCCCGCTGCTGCTGGGGCTGCTAGAAGCAGCAGGAAATACAAATGAAGCTGTTGCGCATGCAGCTGTCTCTGCACTCCAAGCACTGCACGACGTACTTGGTCGCTGCTGCAGCCACAGCGAACCAGCAGCAGCAGCAGCAGCAGATGCAGCAGCAGCAGCAGGAAACAGTTCAGCAACAGATACGCAACTATTGAAGAGACACTCGGCAACGGTGCAGCCAGCAGAAGGGAAAGGGGAGGAGAAACAGCAGCAGCAGCAGCAGCAGCAGCAGCAGCAACAGCAGCAGCAGCAGCGGCAGCAGCAGACAGAGGCAGACGCAGAGGGAGAAGACTCAGGAGAAAGACAACTGCAGCAGCAGAAATGCAATGGGCTCTCCTCATGCAGCGAGTGCTCCTACATACGGCATGCAGAAGCAGCAGCAGCAGCAGCAGCAGAAGGCGCAGGTGTAGCAGCAGCAGCAGCAGCTGCAGCAGCAACAGGTGGGAGGTGCACTGACGGGCCGCGGTGTTTGTTGAGGACTGAAGGGGCTTTGCTGCTGGATGAATTGGCTTGCCGCATGCAGCAGCAGCTGCAGCAGCAGCAGCAACAGCTGCTGCAGCAGCAGCAACAGCAGCAGCAGCAACTAGAAGAACCGCGAATTGTATCTTTGCTTTCTGCTGTTATCGCCTTGGCTCCGCCTTCTCTTCTGGGGCCTGTGGGGTCTCTCTTGACGTTGCTGCTGCAGCAGCAGCAGGTGCTGCAGGAGCGTCTGCAGCAGCAACTGCTGCAGCAGCAGCAGCATCAGCAGCAGCAGAGTAGCGCTTCTGTCCCCGTGTGGGTGCTGCGTTTGTTTGCTGCGTTTGCTTCGTGTCTATCGGGGCAGTTGAGAGCAGCAAGACGAAGCCGATACTTTTTGTCTTTGTCTCCGTTTGTTTGCTGGCGTTGCTGCGAGTCTCCTGCAGCAATACAAATGCCTTCTGCTGCTGCTGCTGCTGCTGCACCTTCTGCAGCAGCAGCAGCAACTGCTGCTGCTGCTGCTGCTGCTGCTGCTGCAAGACAATGCTCTTCTTCCTGTATTGTACCCTCTTCCCTCATGCGGCGTCGCGTCTCTCGGGGCGGCATGTGGGCCAGCAGCAGCAGCAGCAGCAGCAGCATTGCAGCAGCAGCAGCTGCTGCTGCAGCAGCTGCAGCAGGAGATGCTGTAGGTTCAGCTCGAGAGCCTGCTGCTGTTTGTCTTCTCCGCTCAACGAGTTTGCTGTTTGTAAATGAAGACCCAGAAGCAGATGAGTTCCCTTCTGAACCACCTGCTGCTGCTGCTGCTGCTGCAGCAACAACAGAAGCAGCAGCAGCAGCAGACGGAGAAGCAGACGCAGAAGCAGCAGTTGCAGCAACAGAAGAAGACATTGGTGCTGGTGTTGCTGCTGCAGGCGAAGCACCAGCAGCAGCAACAGCAGCAGCAGCAACAGCAACAACAGCAGCAACAGCAGCAGCAGCAGCAAGGCCTCCTTTATATGGAGGTCTTCGCGTCTGTGCATTGCAGCTGCTGTCTCGCGTTCGTCTTCATTTGCAAGAGAGTGATGCTGCTGCTGCTGCTGCTGCACATTTAACTCTGCTGCGGTGTTTGTTTGTTCTGTCTTCAAGAGAAAGAGAGCTGCTGCCAGCCATTTATGAGGTGAACCAGCTATCTCCTGCTGCTGCTGCTGTTGCTGCTGCTGCTGTTGCTGCTGCTGCTGTTGCTGCTGCTGCTGTTGCTGCTGCTGCTGCTGTTTCCCCTAGTGTTGCTGTTGCTGGTGCAGCGGGTACTGTTGCTGCTGCTGCTTCTCCTGCTCCTGGTGCTGTAGCTGCTGCTGGTGCTGCTGCAGCGGCTACTGCTGCTTCTGCTGCTTCTGCTGCAATTGCTACTGGTGCTGCATTTGCTGCTGCCGCTGCTGCTGCTGCTGCTGCTGCTGTTTGTTTTAGGTTTGGCCTTCGCTTTTGCCGTCTTTTCATCATACCGCCCCCCTCGCAGTATTCACTTTGGCTCTCGGTTAGCTGCTGCTGCTGCTGCTGCTGCTGTTGCTGCTGCTGCTGCTGCTTTTGTTGCTGCTGCTGCTGTTGTTGCTGCTGCTGCTGTTGTTGCTGCTGCTGTTGTTGCTCTTGCTGCTACTGCTGTTACATTTGCTGTTGATGCTGCTGCTGTTGCCGTTGCTGCTGTTGCTGTTGCTGCTGGTGATGATGCTGCTGGTGCTGCTGCGGCTGCTTCCTGTCTTTTATTGTAATAATTTATGGGTGCGGTTTAGTGATTAGGGTTTAGGGTTTAGGGTTTAGGGTTTGTGGTTTTCAGGTATTTTGAAGTTGCTGACTGCCACCGCTGCGCATTTTATCCGAGACAAGTACATTAGGATTTAGGGTTTAGGGTTTGCGGTTTAGGGTTTGGGGTTTAGGGTTTAGGGTTTAGGGTTTAGGGTTTAGGGTTTAGGGTTTTCTTTGGCTTAATTATACTACCACTCACGGATCTTTTTTCTTAACATATGCAAATTAATTATTACTATTAATTATTATTATTCTTTCGACTATGATTATTTATTTATTTATTTATTTATTTATTTATTTATTTATTTTGGTTTAGGTTTACTAAAGAGGTGATGTCTGAGTTGGTGCTGCGCCTCATCTTCTCTCGCGCTGCTGTTGCTGCAGATGTACAGGGGAGGACAGATGAATACAAGTATATTTAATTAATTTAATTTAATTTAATTTAATTTAATTTAATTTGTTTATTTGTTTATTTGTTTACTTGTTTGTTTATTATTTAATTTAGTTATTTGTTATTTTGTATGTTTGTCTATTTACTTTATTCATTTATTTGCTGCAGATGTTCAGGGAGGAACAGATGCATGCAGACATATTTATTTATTTTATTTATTTGTTATTTATTTATTTATTTGTTTGTTGATTTGTTTATTTAATGTATTTGTTTATTTATTACTATTACTTATTTTTTGCTTTCGTAATTCAACTTTCGTCTATTATTATATTTATTATTACTACTTATTATTTATTATTATTATTATCAAATTATTATTATTATTATTATTATTATTTCTATTAATTATTATTTTGTTGTTGTATAACAAAGTATAACTGTGAAATAAAATATTATAAAATAATATAATTATATAGTAAAACATAATAATACAATAAAGTACACCAATATAAAAAATAAATAAAAAATAGAAAATAAGTATATACTGAAGTATAATTATTCACACATTAGTGTTTAGGGTTTAGGGTTTAGGGTTTAGGGTTTAGTGTAAATTAGTTGTTCAAATGTTTGATGTTTATATTTGTTTTTTTTCTTTTTTTTACAGGGCTCAGTTTGCAGTGCTGCATTTCTTTGCTTTTGCCTCTATAGTCAGACCAGAGCTCTTCTATTATTCTTCTTCTTTAGATGCAGCACTCTTTTGTTGTTTATTTGTCTCTCGTCTTGGTGCAACTTCTCCTCTTGCTGCAGAAGCACAAAGGGCTTTAAGAGCGCTGCACTGGATTGATCCACCAAGGGTAATCAAACACACTCTATTAGGGTTTAGGGTTTAGGGTTTGGGGTTTAGGGTTTAGGGATTAGGTTTTACGGCCTGGGGTTTAGGGTTTAGGGTTTGGGGTTTAGGGTTTAGGGATTAGGGTTTACGGCGTGGGTTTTAGGGTTTAGGGTCTGGGGCTTAGGGTTTGGGGTCTAGGGTTTAGGGTTTGGAGTTTAGGGTTTAGGGTTTGATGGTTTCGGTATAATGCATTATTTCTTTTTAGGTGTATTTGTTTGTTTCTTTTCGTTGGCGTTTACATTAATTGATGATTAATATGATTATTAAATTAAATTAAATTAAATTAATTAAAGAATTAAATTAAAAAGATTATTTATTGCTCGTTTGTTTCTCTTCTTTCTTCATTGTGTCTACACTGTAGAGGCATGTGGTTGTTCGTTTCTGCTGTACATTATTTCTTAACTAATTACATTATTAATCAGTTAATTAGTTAATTAATTAACTAAATAAATTAGTTAATTAATTAACTAATTAATTAACTAAATTAATTAACTAAATAAGTAATTAATTATGTAATTAACAAACTAATAAATTACTTAGTAAGCTAATTATACATACATATATATATATATTTATATTTATATGTATTTGTTTAAAATTGTTTTTCAGATATCTTTGAAGTGCCGCACAGCGATATCGGTGGCGGTGTCGCTGCAGCAAGGGAAAGACAGCAGTTTTGAAGTGTATAGGCAGCTGAGTTGTTTAAATGAGGGGTGCAGTTGGTTGCGTAAGCTTAAATTATTTCCTAATAATTTATTTGCTTCTTCTTTGTTGGATTCGGTGCGTCGTATGGTCGCAAACAAACACAAAAATAATACAAAAGAAACAGAAGCTATCGATATGCATGCGTATTGTCTATGGGCAGGTGTATGTACAGCTCTCGATATATGCAAAATGCAGCAATTAATGCACGTCTTTAAAATACAACTATATACAGCAGCAGCTCAAATAAACCCCGAAGCCATACATAAATGTCTCTGTGATTTCACAACCTCGCGCATTATCCGTGCTGCTGGGGTTTAGGGTTTAGGGTTTAGGGTTTGGGGTCTGAAGGCAAACGCTGGGGGAGGGAGACGTTTTATTGTTTTGCCTCGACTTTGTACTTTCCGTTTTAATTATTTATTTATTTTGTTCACTAAAACGAAGACGAATGAAATGCAAAAGAAATAAATAAATTAAAACCCAAGCAAACGTACTTTGCTGCTGCTGCTGCCGCTGATATTGCTGCTGCTGCTGTTGTTGCTACTGGCGCCAGTGACTGCTGTTGCTGCTATTGCTGCTGCTGCTGCTGCAACTGCTGCTATTGCTGCTGATGCTGCTATTGCTGCTGCTACTGCTGTTGTTGCTGCAGCTGCTCCTATTGCTGCTGTTGCTGCAGCTGCTGCAATTGCAGCTAGAGTGTGTAGCAAAGCTATATATATCAAAGCGGAGAAGTTTTTAAAGAGAATCAGGAAAGAACGTCATCATCAATGTTTTTGCTGTTTCTGCTTTTTTTTGTTTATTTTACTGCTTTATTCTCCATTTATAATGCAAAAGTGCAGAGAATAATATATTAAATAGAAGCAAAAATAGAAAAGAGAGACAAAGAGAGAAGAGCTTGACTGTGGCTGTGGGGTGTACATACACCTCAGCCAGCAAGCTTACGAAAAACGTAGAAGATAAATATTTGTTTTAGTTTTATTTTTTAAATTTGTTCGGTGTTAATCCAGCAGTCGCTTCATCCTCTCTACCCCTGTGCGGCAATCAAATAAAATAAACAAGCATAATATAAAAATTAAAAACAACATTAGCTGTACATACACCGCAAACAACAAGCAGCAATATACAAATAGAGAAAAAAATTATACTAAAAAGAAAGACAAAAAGAAATAATAGATTAAAGTAGACAAAGCTTCACACGAAGGAGAACCTGAAACAAATTAATTAGTTAAAACAAACAAACAAATACAAATAAAGACAAACAAAATATACAGAAAGAAAAGCAGAAATAAGCAAATACAACGAAAAACAATCAAACCAAGTACGAGTAAATAAAATAAACAGAAACAAACGCAGACACAAACAAAAAATGAGCAAAGACAAAGGCAAGTAATAAACAAAATCAAGAAAAAACAAATTAGAAATAAACAAATTAAAAATAAACAAATTAAAAATAAATAAATTAAAAAATAAATTTAAAAATACAAAAATTTTTACCGCCAACATTTTCGAGGAATTCCGCAAAAAATTTTGACTTCGCCTCATCGCCCTGAAAAAATAAATTAATTAAATAAATAAATTAAATAAATAAACAAATAAATTAAATTAAACAAATAAATAAACTTGAATGACACTAAATTAATAAAAGGAAACAGACAAATACAAAAAATAAACATCCGAGAGATAAAATAAATAATAAAAAAGACGTATAAGATGAGTAGAAAAATAAAAAATGATTAAACAAAAATAATACACAAAAAAATAAAACAAACAAATAAACAAACAAATAAACAAACAAATAAACAAAAAAACAAACAACAACAAAAGAGACAGAGAAAGAACAGAGAAAGAGAAGATAAATAAAGAAGAAGTAAATCGTTACAGCATCTTTTAGCACAAACAAATACAAAAAAGATAAGGAGAAAGACAAAGAGCAGATAAATAAAAAGTAAAGAAGAAGTAAATGCTCGTACGGCCTCTTTATAAAAAAAAACTAAAAAAACAATTCCTTTTAAAACAACTTCCGGTGCTTTGCAGATAGCAGCAGCAAAGCCCCAAACGTCAGCACGCTGCATGCAAAAGAGACAGCAGCAGCAGCAACATGCATGCAAACGTTTGCTTCTCCTGCCGCTCTGCTGCTGCTGCTGTGCTACTGCTGATGTGCTGTTGCTGTGCTGCTGTTGTGCTGCTGCTGCTCTCTTCTTCTTTGTTTTATTTGGTTTTAGCTAAACGCCCACTCTTTCCTTCTCCTCTCAACCCTAAACCCTAAACCCTAAACCCTAAACCCTAGCAACAACAACGGCAGCAACAACAGCAGCAGCAGCAGCAGCAGCAACAGCAGCAACAGCAGCAGCAGCAACATTTGGATTTACCTTTCCGCTGGAGAGCTGCGAAAGAAGAGGAGAAGATTTAATATACTTCGGCCCCAAACTTTCCCTTAGAAAACTTCACAGCCCCAACACAAAACCACCAGCAAACGCATGCATGCATGCATGCATGCATGCATGCATGCATGCATGCATTCCTAAACACGAAGAAATGCATGCATGCATGCATGCATGCATTTCTTCGTGTTTAGGAACAAAGCAAAGGAGGAAGAGAGAGGAAGAGAAAAACAACAAAGATGCATATATGAAATGATATGAGGATAATATAATATAAATACGAATACAATATGAATATAATATATAATCCTTAATATATAATACACTAAAGAAGCAAATGCAATTAAAACAAATAAACAAACAAATCTAAAAAAGAACAAATTAATAATTACCTTTCTAACAGACGCTCAGCCCAAAGAGCAGCAGTTAATGAACCCTTCCCAGCAGAGCGCAGTCTCTGCATGCAGCAGCAGCAGCAGCAGCAGCAACAGCAGCAACAGCAGCAACAGCAGCCGTTGCAGCGGGTGGCACTAGGTGCAGCAGCAGCAGCTGCTACTGAAGAAGCAATGGAAGTGAAAGCAGCAGCAGCAACAGCAGCAGCGACAAGGGCAGCAGCAGCAACACGAGCAGTAGCAGCAGCAGCAGAAACAGCAGCAGCAGCAGCAGCAAAATGTTGCATACCATCGCGCACGCAAAACACTCCGCCGCAGATTCCGAAGACTGGGAGAGCAGCCAACACTGCAGCAGCAGCAGCAGCAGCAGCAGCAGCAGCAGAAGCAGCAGTAAATGTGTGCTATGAAATGCAAACAAAAGAACAACAAGAAAAACGTTTTATTTAATTCTTTCTATTGTAAAAAAGAAACTGCTGCTGTTCTTCAGGCAATGAGGCAAAGAAAGACAATAAAAAATTGAAATATTATATTAAATATATAACTGTCATTACTCTTAGAATAACAAGACCCTAAACCCTAAACCCTAAACCCTAATTCCGTTTGAATTACCCTTTCAAAACTCTTGAAAGCTGCAGAGGGTTTATTTCTCTGCTTCTCCGCGGTCCCCAGATGCCACCAAGTTGTCGCTAAATCAGGCCTGCACACAAACCCTAAACCCTAAACCCTAAACCCTAAACACCAAACCCTAAACCCTAAACCCTAAACCCTAAACACCAAACCCTAAACCCTAAACCCTAAACCCTAAACACCAAACTCTAAACCCTAAACCCTAAACCCTAAACACCAAACTCTAAACCCTAAACCCTAAACCCTAAACACCAAACTCTAAACCCTAAACCCTAAACCCTAAACGCCAAACTCCAAACCCTAAACCCCAAGCTCTAAACCCCAAACTCTAAACCCTAGACCCTAAACCCTCACCTGCATTTAACAGCTGTAGCGTAGAGGCGTTCTGCTGCTGCCCAGTTGTGCAGCAACGCTTGCGTTTGGCCTCCTCCTAAATGTGCTGCTGCTGCTGCTGGTGCTGCTGCTGCTGCTAATGCAAAGGCTTTTGCTGCTGAAAGCAAATCACCCATCTCTAAATACGCTGAACCCAACTGCGTCCAACCCTCGCCAGCCCTGAAACACAAACCCTAAACCCTAAACCCTAAACCCTAAACTGTAGAGGAGCGGCGCATAGAGTTGAAACCCTCAACCCGAATACAGCCCGTGCATGCAAAGGTTTTAAAATGCTGCATAGGCTTAGTTATGTCCCCTAAACCCTAAACCCTAAACCCTAAACCCTCAAGCGGTTGAACCCTCAGCTCCAACCCTAAACCTCAAATCCCTAACCCTTCAATCCTTGCCTTCAAACCCTAAACCCCAAGCCCTATACCCTAACCCCTGAACTCTAGCCCTCTAGCCCTCAACCCCTAAACCCTAAACCCTAAACCCTAATTTTGATGGCGGACGTGGGGTTAAGAGCTGTTGCTGCATGCAGAACTTCAACAGCTTCTTCTAAAGCCCCTTTTAGTCGCGCCTGCTGCCCATACACCTGAAATGTGCAGAAAGATGTCGGGGCAATGGATTCACACTGCAATCACAATACACAAAACAAACAAATAACAATATATATATATAATATATATATATATATATATTTGTAGGATATATGCATGCAGCCATGCAGATAAACGAATGAACAAAATACAGAAACAAGCGCCAAACTCAGATGTATTTAATTGTCTTTTGATTTTTTTGTTGTTTATTTTGTATAAAAGGTTTGTTGATGCATTAACAGATTTTAGTGTGCTAACGGCCTGTCTATACATATATATATATATATACATATACATATATATATATATGTATATACATATATATATGTATATATATATAATATATAGATGCCTTAGCATTAATAAAATTTTATTTGCACTGATATATTTAATGTTTAGATGAAAACAAAGTGTTACTCTTATTATTAATATTATACAGGAATAAGTTCGTATTATATATATGTATATAAATGTATAATATATATATATATATATATAATAAACATATGCAATAAACTTTTTACTATAATATACTGAGAGTATCATTCTGTTTGTTTATATTTTGAATGGGCGTCTATACACTCCGTACATGAATAAAAAGCAGAATAATAAAGAAAAACAAACAAACAAAGCTGCAACAGAGGCTTGCTTTGCGCTTAGGGTCTAGGGTTTAGGGTTTAGGGTTTAGGGTTTGAATGTCTACTCACATTCTCTGCAAGTCTCTTTATTCCTTCTTTGTCGTTTTGCTGCGCTAACAGCCGCGCGTAATCTCCAACAAAATCCAAACGCGATGGATGACTGAAGTAAAAATGCATGCATAAATGCATGCAAGCAAGTGAATGCATGCATGCAAATGCATGCATGCAATGAATGCATGCAAATGCATGCATGCAATGAATGCATGCAAATGAATACATGCAAATGAATGCATGCAAATGAATACATGCAAATAAACGCATGCATAAATGAATGCAAGCAAATGAATGCATGCAAATGAATGCATTCACTAAATCGATTTGCATGCAAATGCATGCATACATCTGCATGCAATGTGCACGCATGCATGCACGCATGCGGAGTGTCTTACAGTTGATGGAGACGTTGAAATAATTTTATTGCTGTTTCATTCTCACCCAACTCGCATGCACACTTTGCTAGCTGCAAACAACAAAAATACAAATAAAAAAGAATAAAATAAGTAAACAAAGAAGAGCAAAGAACAAACACAAAAAGAAGAAAGTAAATAAACAAAAAAATAAACATAAAATAAAATAAATAAATATAAAATAAAATAAACGAACAAAAAATAAGATAAATAAATAAATAATAAAATAAATAAATAAAGTATAAAATAAATAGACAAAATATAGAAGAGAATAAATAAACAACGAAGCAAATGAAGATGTAAACCCAAACAAATAACAGACACAAGAAGAATGCTAACGGGTATGCAAACAAACAAACAAAAATAAATTAATTAATTAAGACAACAAAACAAATAAACAATTATGCAGCTTTAGAATCAAACAAAGACGCAGCAAAAGCTAGCAAATGAACGAACAAAGAAATAAAAGCATAAAAACATCAGCACAATTAAACAAAGCATCAGTAAGCACTCAACGACATACAATATAAATGTGAATAGACGTGAAAATACAGCTATTAATATAAATATATAAATATAAATATATATATAAATATTTAAACCTACATGCGAGAGAAGAAAAGGAGAATGAGGAAAGACAAGAAGAAGATTAGACAGACCTTCGACTGCCCGCACAAAATTATTTGTTTTTAAACAAAACAAAGAAAAATAAAGCTGTCCATACACCCCAGAATTACTTAAACCTAATGCAGAAATAAACTCATTACAATTCATTTTTAACAGTTCTTCTGGAAATAACAGACAGAAGGGAGGCTGCACACAAACAAACAAATAAATAAATAAATAAATAAATAAATAAATAAATAAATAAATAAGCACATCAACAGCAAAATAAATAAACCAAGCAGCAGAAAGCAATTGACAAAACAAATATAAACATAAATATAAATATTAAATGCAAATCCATGCTGGGGTGTATATACATGAAGATTTACACAATCTATTCTAAACCCTAAACCCTAAACCCTAAACCCTAAAACCAAAATTGGGGTTTACTGCCACACTAGAGGCGCCACAGGGCAAATATGCACTAGGGTTTAGGGTTTAGGGTTTGTCTGCAAGCAAGATACGAACCAAACGAAACCTATTAATCACAGCACATCAGCGAATGAAGATCCTAAACCCTAAACCCTAAACCCTAAACCCTTAAGCCGTACGGTAGGAGAATGGCTGTGGCTTCCATCTGCATGGGGGCTGGTGATGTTTGCTGCTTCTGCTGCAGTTGCTGCTTCTGCTGCCTCTGCTTCTGCTGCTATTGCTGCTGCTGCTGCTTCTGCTGCTGCTGAAATAACGCACTGGCCCCAGGCGCCTTCTCCCTCAGGTAGGCCTCCCTGCTGCTGCTGCTGCTGCTGCTCTTGTTGAGCGTTAACGCTGCAGCTGCTGCTGTTGCGGCTGCAGCCGTTGTTAGGAATGTCCTGATCGCATGAGAGCTGCACATCGGTCTGCATTGCCTGCTGCTGCTGTTGCTGCTGTTGCTGTTGCTGTTGCTGGTGTCTCCCTTCGTTGTTTTTCCTGCTGCTTTCGCCTGCAGCAGGTGCAGCTGCTGCTGCAGCTGGCGCTTCAGGGGCAGGTTCAGTACCCTCCGCAGCAGCAGCAGCTGCAGCAGCTGCAGCAGCAGCATTAGCTGCTGCTGCTGCAGTGTCTGGCCCTGACCAGGGTAAAGGGCCATGAGAGCGGCCTGCAGCAAACACTTGTGCTGCTAAGACATCTGTTAGGTCTTCCCATGCAGCAGCAAAAGACGGGCAGCTGCGTATACACTCCAGCAAAGCAGCAATCGCCTCCGACGGACGCTGCTGAGCTGCAGCAGCACCACAAACAAACAACAGAAGCAGCAGCAGCAACAGCAGCAGCAGCGATAATACAAAGGGAAGGTCTTAGACAGTCAGCAGCAGCCACAGCGAAACCTGCTGCTACACAAACAGCCGCACCTAAACCCTAAACCCTAACAAACCCTATGTAAACCCTGACACCTACACCCTATACTCGAATCCGTAAACCCTAGTGCCTAAACCGAGGAGGCTAAACCCTAAACCCTAAACCCTAAACCCTAGTTCCGGTATAAACGATTTTCTCGTCAGCACTCCCCAAAGCCGTGAGCACAGCCACCAGCAACAAAAACTCTAAACCCTAAACCCTAAACCCTCGTTAAACCCTTTCTTTCCTTTACCTCTTCGTACGCACGCCAGTAACCACCAGCAAAAGACATCTAACCGCCGCTGCTGCGCCAAACCCTCAAGGGTTTCGCCAGCCCTCAAAGCAGCGGATTGCAAACCCTCATCCTTCAGCCTCGAGATGGTATTCTACGCAGCAAACGCAAACCCTAAACCCTAAACCCTAAACGCTAAACCTTGCAACGTGAAGCAAGCAAAAGTAGGGGAAGGTATCGTATTGAGATGCAAACCCTCAATACGATACCTTCCCCTACTTTTGCATGCCTTGTTGCAGAATTGCATTCTGGCGAATAACCCTAAACCCTAAACCCTAAACCCTAAACCCTTAAACCCAAACCCTAAGACGCATGATAAAAGCATGTATGCAATGTGCATGTAAGTGGAGCAAGCAGCGCAAACCCCCAACCCTAAACCCTAAACCCTAGATAAAGGGATTAGGGTTTACGTACTTGCGTTCGCTTTCCTACGGCAACGAGATGTGCTGCTTTTGTTTGTTGTTTACTCAATTCCAAATACAACTGGCAGAAAAGCAACAAAGGAGGCAATGCTTCAGGGTCTTCTCTGCACACCCAACGCATGCATGCATGCATGCAAGAATGAGGTGTACATTATAGAAAAACATAAATGCACCTTATTCATTATTATTATTCTGTTTTTTCAAACAACGCATGCATGCATGCATGCATGCATGCATGTATGCATGTATATACATGTGCATACATGCATACATGCATGCATGCATTGTCTGGATGTGTTTGTTTTCTGTTGAGCTGTTTGTTTTTTCATGCAATATGTTTTGCAAGATGCGGGTGTTGTTAGTTAGTGGGATATCAGGTCTTGCTGCTGCTTTATAAGTGTTTAGTTCTCAGACTTTCTCTGGCTCTCTGCTTCTGTGTTTATTTCTTGTCTTCCTCCATTTTATTGCATTACTTTGTTTGCTTTACACAAGGCGAAAAGACTGAGAAGCGAAGATGTACATACACTTGGAGATACAGTGCGCGACGGAAACATACATATGTTTTGCAAGATGCGGGTGTTGTTAGTTAGTGGGATATCAGGTCTTGCTGCTGCTTTATAAGTGTTTAGTTCTCAGACTTTCTCTGGCTCTCTGCTTCTGTGTTTATTTCTTGTCTTCCTCCATTTTATTGCATTACTTTGTTTGCTTTACACAAGGCGAAAAGACTGAGAAGCGAAGATGTACATACACTTGGAGATACAGTGCGCGACGGAAACATACATATACATAGCATTAAATATATTCTATTTATTTGCATTCCAAATCATACATATATGTAATATTATACGCATGATGCTGTACGTTGCATGCAATCTGCATTTATAGGAAACTCAATCCAAAGTAAGCAGTTAGCGCTATGACTGTAAAGATACAACACTGCTAGAATAAAAGAATATGGGAAGTGTAAATGTATATACACCTGAAATTAAATACAAAGAAAATATTATACCAGTGCATGCAAGAATATGCATGCGCTAATCGCATGCAGTTAAATCGCTAAGGGTGTCAGCACGCCGCTGCAAATATATTTTCAAATATAATTAGACATATATTGAACATTTAGACATATATATATATATATATGTCTGCATTATATTCTGCTCGCGCTCCACTATAAGTACCCTAAACCCTAAACCCTAAACCCTAGCTTACAAGTGGTT